>NW_009915019.1:35838-46592 GCF_000696875.1 Nestor notabilis | reverse complement strand
GTTCACCAGGCTGCACAACAGGTAATACCTCTGGGGTGAGACACCACGCAGGGACCTCTGTGTCACCAGGACCCCACATCCCACACGACATCTGAAACTGTGCCAGATAGCTGCTTAGGAAAATCCATGCTTTTGATTAGAGAGCCCTGGAGATCACTGCGAGAGCAGTTTTCACCATCTCTCTTCCTTTCTTAGACTGATGGCAAAAGAACCTCTCAAGATATTTAAAGTTTAGAAAGAATCTTCACCGTCCCAGTTGTCTTTCATATATCTGAAGATTTGATGGATGCTTTTCATTGCCATTTAAAAGCAGTCCTCCTCTGTAAAGACTTTTTTAGAGGCAGAGTGTTTGGAATTCTTTTTTAATGCCACAAATAAATGTACTGAGTGCATGTGGCTTCATAGAAAGGTGAGATGACAGAGAGCCATGCAAGTGTTCCTATTTATCTGAACTTTGCCTTTTGCAGTCCTTGTTTCCTAAGAAACCAGGCACATGTGGTGCTGCTTCATGTGGCCAGTGAGCCTGACTCTCTTGACTTTTCCCTCTAGCAAGTCTTTCTTTGGTTGCTCAGTTTCAGCAAAGAAAACCCCAACTTGACTGAGGACAACTGTGTCCCTCCCAGACGGACACTGCAACCTCCTTTCTGAAGGAAAGGCTGCAGCATGATCTCACCCTTATTAGTCAGCGGAGAACCAGCCCTGAGACATGTGTGCAGAGGAAACCCAGCTCCATTGTTTCCACTGCTCATGGAGCAAGGACTTTATTTATTCATTTTAATTTGACCTTTAAAAATAAATATGTCCTTTGGGATTCCTAAGCGGTGGGGGGTGGGGGGGTGGTAATGATTTGGTTTGGTTTTCCTTCTCTTTTAAAAAGAAAACCTAAATGTCAAGGTAAGGTTGATAACTTTCAAGGTTAAAAATTGTTTAAGGCTGTAATAAGCAATTTCTTCTGCTGTTTCCAAGCAATCCCTAACTCAAGTTTCTGATGCTTGTTTCAGGTGCAAGCTGTGCAGCATGTATATCCATCCCAGGTCCAGTATGTGGAAGGAGGAGAAGTTGTTTATACCAATGGAACCATGTAAGAGTCCCTTATTGGCAGTAGCAGAGCCCTGTTCCCCTCACAGCTGGGTTGAGCCCTTTAGTCCTCCCAGGCTCATTCCATCCCAGCACTGCTGGCACTTTAAGAGGAGGAAGAGGAGGAGCAGTTGTTTCTCATGCCATGTTACATGCACAGAGGTAGTTTCAGCCAGACTCCAGCCTTGGAAGAGATGTTCTCATGGAGGGACTATTCTCCAGGGTGTCCTGCCACATTAAAGTGTCAGGTATTTTCCTGTGCCCAGCCCATTGTGTGGTGATATGGGGTGGCTTTAGGAACCAGAGCAGAACTGCTTTTTGTTCCCTCTTCCTCCTGCTGCCCTCAGGGATGCTCTCAGCCTTCCTCACTGAAGTTACTTACAATGGCTGCAGAGCTACTCCTGGGCTCTGCTCTCACTGTGGCCATGGGCCTTTGCTCCAGGGCAGTCAGAGCACTGATCACCATTGTCAGGACTGATTCCTACAGTCCGGGTTTCAAATTCAACGGAGCAAATCCAACCTTTTTCCAAAGGTGTTTCTGATTTCAGAACCCGTTGTCCATGACACTAGGTCTTGGAGCTCTTCTCCACCTCCTGACCCTGTTGTTCCTTTGACAGACGAGCTGCCTACTCCTACAACACAGAAGCTCAGATTTACGCCCCCAGCAGCGCAGCGTCCTACTTCGAACCACAGGGAGGTGGAGCTCAGGTGACTACAGCGGCATCCTCCTCTCCTACAGCCATTCCCTCTCACAACATGGTGGGCATCACCATGGACATTGGGGGAAGTCAGATCCTCTCCGGCTCGGGAGCCTATCTCATTCATGGGGGGATGGAAAACACTAGACATTCTCTGTCACATACTTCACGCTCCTCTCCAGCAACGGTATGTAGCCCTGCAGATATTGCAGCTCAGGGGCCAGGAATTATTCCAAGGGAAGTGAAAAGCCTTCAGAAAATAAAACTTCCACTTGTTAGTTAGCACTGTGTATATGCCTGTATAATGTGCCATGCAAATGCAAGGGGGAGAATAGACACTGGTGTACTACAGGTCTTCTTCAAGGGGAGTTTGCAGTGTCCCTCTTGGTGGTGGGCAGAGGCTTGGCAAACTCTCAGTGGATCACTGAAATGATGCAGTGTGGAGGTAAGAATAAATTCTTGGGGGTTCTGGGTTTCCCCCTTCTCCCCCTCCAAGCAAAATGTTTTGGCTTTCCAATTCACAAGAATTGTCTATATTAACATTTTCTAATAAGATCCAAATGTGGGGCTTGGCTTACCCAAAATAAAGAAATGGATGTTTTTAATTATGAAGAGACCTGAAAAATCCATTATTAACACAGTGAATAACTAGCACGAAAAGGGTGTCAAGCTGATCATGCCAAATGCCCAGTGATCAAAAAGTCTTTATATGTATCTCCTACACCATTGTGTATTCTGTCCGTGCCATGTTGCAGAAAATGTATTTTAGGGGTAATCCTGATCAAACAGAAATGTTTTAAAGCTCTCATTTGCTTTAATCATGTCAGTTGAGGTGCCAGGATGCTGGAAGCACATCTGTACAGCTGTGTGGGACGCAGGGGGATGCAACTAGTAACCCAAACCAGCCTTTCTGCAGCTAGAACTTACCAGGGCTTTTATCTGGGCATCTGCCAGAAAGGGCTGGAGCTAATTCGTGGGCCACTGCTCACGTTCCCTTCCCAAGTTCTGTGTGTTTCTACACGTGTATGCAATCAGAATCACAAATGGAGGTGTAATTTAGTGTGTGTGGCCAGGTTTTAACATGTGAACAGCACCACCCAGGGAGAAAAGCAGGAGCTGTTTGCTATTGAGCACTCCTGAATATCTGGTTGTGCTTCCTCCTCCCACTGAGTTTAAGAATATGCACTTCATGGGGTTTGAATCTTTGTGCCTTGAAAGGTTGTCTTTGATCCTGGAGTACGTGTGCTCTGCCTTAGGGAGAAGTAGGAGTAAAGTCCTTAGCTTTGGGTGGAAGAGAAAATGACAGCTCTGGATTAGCTGGGGGTCATTTCTTGTGTGGGAATTGTGTCTGTGTGTATTTTAACTGATCAGAGTTGAAAACTAGCACTGGATTTACTGCTCAAGTGAGTTGAAAGGAAGTAGCTGCTGATCTTGTCACCTATGTGGGGCTGCCTCTTGCAGAGCTGCACACCACCACTCATGGGTTTGGGGGTTTTGGGGTTTGGGGTTTTGTCTTTTCTTCTTTATTCATTTTTCATTTCCATGGTGATGGGCACAATGTAAAAAGCCCAAGTAGAATGAATCAGTAGAAATGTCCCATGAACAGCTGTAGTTTGGAGCTATCACACCAGATAAAGCTGTTCAGCAAAAAAACAAGCATTCAGGAAGTGACCTTTATGAAAATGCATCTGAAATAAACCCACTGTGCTGCAGGTGAGGATGGACTTCTGAAGGAATTGTAACACAGAATGGCTTTGGATCTTGTGGAGGGGCTCAAGAAGCTGAAATAGTGGATGGAAGCCAATATGAGGATGTGTCTGTGTGAGGCTTTCAGTTCTTTCAGCACAGACCTGAGTGGGAATAGAGCAGAGCCATGACCACTGCTTTGAATTTCACATCTTAAGGGGGGAGAAATAGTGGAAGGCTTAAGGAGAACAATGACTACATCAAAACAATGGGCAGGAACACGTCTTGCTTAAACAGAGGATAGGAAAGGCTGGTGTTAAAGAGGATGGAGAGGCTGCAGTCCTGGAAACTTGTACTTCGGGCAGGATTAAGAGCTTTGTGGAGAGAAAGCAAATGTACTTGGCTCCTGCAGCTGCAGCCAAGGAAGCTGTAGTGTTTGCATGTGGCCTGGGGGGTGTAGTGCAAAGGGGATGGGTGTCAAAGTGGGCAGCAATGTGAGGGCTTGGCTATGTTAGCTATGTCTCAGCAGCTGCAAGGAATGGGGAAGCAAGAGGGCTTCCATATCTGCTGGAATAATGATGTCCCGTTCCATCCACTGGGCTGAAACAGCACATGAATCAGTCCCATTCAGGCCTTGCCAATAGAGCACTGTTAATCTTCATTGAAATTAGGCTTTACCATCCTTCAGACCTCCCATAAGTGGGTCCTCGAAGCTCCCCACCTTTGTGCTGGGCTGTTTAAGAGCTTTTAGTCTTTCCCCTGTAATATTGCTTCTTACTGAAATGCCAAAAGGACAGGCAGCATCACTGTGCTTTTGTAAGAGGTGTTGCTCAACTGGCACCACACTGAACAGAGGAAGGAAATGGTGTTTCCCTCTAACACTGACTCATTTCCTGAAGGCTGCATCAGCAATCAGTCCTTGGTTCCTCATGGCACACTGTGGTGTGATGGACAGCTTTCTCAAAAACCAACTGACACATAGTCTTAGACTGACCTTTGCTTAAATTCAGTGGAAACTACTTGAGAAGTGCTATAATGGTGGCTCTTGTGGATGGAAACCAAGGAATCTGTGCTGGAGGTGCTTGGACAGAGCATCACATTTGGAGATGGATATGGCACAGACTGTGTCTTTGGTTATTAAATGGGGTTTTGTTTGAATGTTTGGTTGTTCTTCAGAAGTTAGATGTGATTTGTTCTGTTCTCCCACCTTTCTGACAGAGCTTGGGTTTGTAAATGGTGGGTTTTATCTCAACCTTCACCTTCACCGTGCTATAAGTTAGGGCAAAGGGGGTGCAGGACCTGGCGACTATGTGAAGGAGGCAATTAACAGCTCATTGTGGAGATGCTTTGTGCATGTGCCTACAGAGGAATGCATGTTAGAAGAGGACAGATGCTAGAGATAGCTGCTGACCGCAAGCTTTATTGGCTGATGTGTTGCCTTGTCCTGCCTGCACTAACAGGTCACAGATAACAGGGGTCTGAGAACATTTACGCAGGAGCAGACAGTCTCTTCTTGGTTTTTTTATTGGTTTGAGGGTTTTGCTTTCCTTCCTCACCTGCAAAAAGCTTGTACTCAGCAGCACTAGAGCTCTGGGACCAGCAGCCATCAGCTAGAGATTGCCAGAGATTGCCAAGGGAGCCCCACCAGCAGGAAAGAGAAGACAAGAAGGGTCCAGGACAGGCTCTGGGCCCAAGGCAGCAGCCAAGGCTGGGCTGAGTGTTGAACAGAAGCCAGGCAAAGGGAACAAGGAGACGCGGGGACTCTTCAGGGGCCAGAGTGCCCCACCAGGTCTCTGCTTGGTGAAGCTCTGGGGTAATGGACACGAGCACAAGCAGCATCAAGATGCTCCAGCCAGTCTGCATGGGAAGAAGTTCACTTAACTGAAACCTGTCTTCTTCCTTCAGAGTCCCATTGCCGTTCTCTTCTGCAGCAAAGAGCTTTGATACATCCCATTCTATGTGTTGACACTCCTTGTGCCCCTGGCCTAGTTAGTTGCCATTAGTTTTTGTCAGAATATTAAGAAGCAATAATAACTGAAGTCATTGCTTCCAGTTTGCCTTGGAAGGGCTGGGTGAAATACACCTTCTCCATAACACATCCCCTGTGACCTGCTGCAGCATTATCTGTCTGGTGGGGTTTTGGTCTAGGCATGAAGGGGAAAGGAGAAGGAAAACTGCTGCTCTTTTATAAGTGGGCTATAGTGGAAGACTAGACCCCCCAGGTCTGCTCCTTGACCCTCATAGGGGTCCTTGCCGTGTTGCTGGTTGCATGCCATACAGGAATGTCTCTGCAGCTTCATCCCATAAAGACTGTGCTTCATCTGTTTGCCTCTTTTTCACAAGCCTGTTGATATAAAGCATTAATCATTCAAATATTAATAAAGAAATAATAATCCTGGCTGTTGCTAACTATTTGATTTCCTTTCTTTTTCTTTTTTTCCCTGTGTTTTTTTTTTTCCCTGTGCACATTTTCTTTAGCTTGAAATGGCGATTGAAAACCTACAAAAAAATGAAGGGATTACATCACACAAAAGCAGTTTGCTCAACAGCCATGTAAGTTACAATCAGAATTTACAACCTTTTCCCTGCTTTGGTAGGAGCATTATTTATAGCCCTTTGGTATATTCAATAGCACGAGCCACTCAGAGCAGCCTGTGATTCAGCTTTGCTGCCCTAAGCAGCCCATTCCCAAGAACCTGCCCGAAGTGCTGTGATGTTCATGTTTGTTGGTGAGATGCTCTGGATTCTGGTAACTGCCTCTACCCTGTGTTTGTTGATTACATCTGCCTGGCAATGGAAATTGCTAGCAATTAAATAAACACATTTAAGGAAGTTCTTTTTTTTTCACTGGAATTGAAAGATGGCTGGAAAATGATTTGTAATTCTACAGCAATAACTCAGTGGGGATCAGGAGAGATACCCCTTAGATAGCTCCTACCAAAAGCGTACTCCTTGAATGCCTTTACTGCCTCTTTCTGTGCCTCAGGAAGACCATTACTGTTACAATGCTATGCTAAATCCATTTGCTAGACCTCTCTCTTCTCACTATGCCAACAATTTCCCTGCTTTGTGTGAAGTTCCCACTATTCTACTGGCCCTTCTGCATCTTGGTTTATGGCTCCCATGCAGTAATGCTTGACAGTGAGCACATGCTTGTGAGATTTGAAGGGTCTAATTCAAGTCCTGTTGAAGTCATTGGGCTTGCCTTGACTTCATTGTGTTTTGGATTAGGCTCAAGCATGTTCTGCGCTGAGAAATCACAGTGTACAAAGTGATACTTCTTTATTCTAACAGATTTCTTGTTGCTTTGCATTTGGGGGCGTAGCTGTTGTCATTCTTAGGTCCTGCAAAATAAAAAAATCCTTGCCCTTTTCACCCTGAGAAAATAAAGGGAACATTAAACTTAATGGTCTGGTTCTCTTAAGCTGATGTTGAGCTGCAAGCCAGGACTCCTGTCAGCAGATTTGGCTAAGGATAATGCTGCTCTGCAGAGCTTTTCTTGTTCACCCCAGTGCAGAGCAGGACACAGTGGGTCATGGTGTGTTATTGAAGGAGGTTTGAAAAGGAGCAGGAACAGGACAGAGGAAAGCAAGTGAAGCTAGAAAAGAGATGTCATCTGACCACTGGCTGTACAGGATGGTGTTGGGGCCTTATCCAGCCTCTGATCAGATCTTCCCCACCCTTGTCTTGCAGGGTAGAATTATAGAACCTAATGTGTCTCTTCTTAGGTCATGGGTCATAGTTTGGCAAAAGGCTTAAGGTCTTTTGGAGATTCCAAAGCAAATAAACTGCTTCCTGAGCATGTGTGTACACATCAGCTCTCTGGTCCTCCCTGCTGAAGATGTTGGTCCAGGCACGAGCAGAGTACTGCCCTGGGCAGCTCCAGGGCTGGGGTGGGCAATTCCCTCTGCCAAGGCACAGAGCCTGAGCCAAGGAAACTTGTGGGGCCCTCGCTGCCCTGTGACCCTCCAGTGTCTTACTCTTGTCTTCCTGGATCATGGAGTGATGTCTGAGGACATGTGGGAATAACAAAGAGGTGATGGTATGAGCAGTGTCAGTAGGAAATGCAGCGCGTTGCAGAACTGGATCAGGCAATCTCTTTCCAGAGCTGGAGGAAGGTCAGTGCTGGCTGGTGTCCAGGGAGGTTGCACAGCCTCTGCCTGGAGAGGTTCTCAGGACTCAACTGAATGAGCCATTTGACTGGACTGAGGGATGTGACCTCCCTTGGAAATGAGCCCTGATTTGAGTTGGAGGGTGGACTGGAATCATGGAATCATCCTCAAATGGTTTGGGTGGGAAGGGACCTTTAAAGACCATCAACCCCCCTGCCCTGGGCAGGGACACATTCTACTAGAGCAGGTTGCACCAAGCCCCGTCCAACCTGGCCTTGAACACTGCCAGGGATGGAGCATTCAAGTTCCAACTGCAGTGTCTGGGATGGGCTGATCAGCCTGCAGCTCTTTGCACGTGTTCCCTGGCACATGCTGTGTCTCAAGGGTTTCTGCTTTCTACGGTGGTTCGATTTCCATCTCTTTATGTCAAAAAAAACCAAGATAAAACCCAGGCAGAGCATTACCTATCCCAAACACTTGTGTGGCCAACACACAATATTGTCAGGACCACACATGAGAACCAGAAAGTGATTTGCCAAAGCTGAAAGCAAAATATGAGCTTGACAAAAGCTACTAGGTGAAGTAGTCGTGAGATGATGCTAAGTACACTGTTGGTTGTGACTGAATTGCTCTTAGTCTTAAGGTTACAGTGTTTTTCATTCAGTGTCCATAGAATCATAGAATCATAGAAGGGTTTGGGTTGGAAAGGACCTTAAGACCATCCAGTTCCAACCCTCTGCCATAGGCAGGGATGCCTCACACTAGACCATGTCACCCAAGGCTCTGTCCAACTTGGCCTTGAACACTGCCAGGGATGGAGCATCCACAACTTCCTTGGGTAGCCTCCAGCGCCTCAGCACCCTCACAGCGAGGAACTTCTTCCTTATATCTAACCTGAACTTCCCCTGTTTCAATTTGAACCCATCGCCCCTTGTCCTGTCATTCCAGTCCCTGATGAAGAATCCCTCTCCAGCATCCTAGTAGGCCCCATCCTTGTAGTGTTCTGTCCCTTGTTTTAAATTTCACAGTTTGCAAATGTGTACATGGGATCCTGGTTTATTTTGTTGCTGTCAGCAGATGCTTCGTGCCAGGAATCTTTGTTTCAAGCACAAGAAGGAAAATGAAAGGTATCTCAGTCAAGAGGAATTTTCTTTTTACATAATGCTATTTAACCAAAGTGATTGTGAAATAGAGCCACACTTGATGGCTTAATTTAGCTTCAAAAACTCTCGGAGGGGTTATTTAAGTGCACTTGAAATACCAAATTTGGAAGCCTAAGCTAATGTTAATACCCCAGTGACACATGATGGTTCTAATGAAATCATGTCGATCTATTAGTATTGCTGAAAGGGCTCTGCTCACAAGTGGGCTCCAGAGTCGCTGGGTCAGAGGATTATTTCTTTGCCAATTATGAACTTGGAGATGATGCAAAGAAATGTGGGAAAATGACTGTAATTCTTGTACTCAAGTGCCTAAAGCTCAGCACAGAAGGAAGCTGTTGGATGCTATCACCTACCTGAGACCCTGCATCTCCTCTATAGCCATAGCACTCATAAGAGGAGGGGAAAAAGGTATTTTTTCCTCATTTCCTCTAAAAGAAAATCCCTCAAACCACCAAAATAAACCCCCATCAAACCACTGGACTTCTGAATGGCTTTTAGGTAGTGCTGATGGAGTTTCTCACCTGAGGACAAGATCTTACCCCCAAATGGTGTTTAAGTGGAAAAGGAGAATCTAGGGTTGGAAAGGACCTTAAGATCATCTAGATCCAACTCAGAATACTGTTAAAGGGAATAATTGTCCCTTGGCTGGAGGAGGAATGTAATGGCCTGATGAAAGGTGAATCTCCTGCGTGGAGAATGGCAGGTGATGCTGGGAGCTTGTGCTCATGTATGTGGGTTGCTCAGGGCTTAACTATGGAAGGGAGCAGAGCTGACAGGCACCTGGTCCAGGAAAGAGACTTTTCAAGAAAATATAGGTTTTGATGGAACTTTAATTGCAGAAGATTGGTGGGAAACCACTTCTCCCATCACTGAGCTCAGGGTGCTCTGCAGCACGCAGTGGCCCAGGGTCAGAGAAGCATAGAATCCCAGACTGGTTTGGTTGAAGGGACCTTAAAGCTCATCCAGTTCCAACCCCTGGCCACAGGCAGGGACACCTTCCACTAGAGCAGGTTGCTCCAAGTCCCATCCAACCCGGCCTTAGACACTTCCAAGCTCCCTCCTAAGGAGCTGGTCTGAGCCAGGACTTAGGAACTTGCTCCTTTTAGTCTCAGATAAAAACACCTTAAATATGAACCACAAATGTTTGTCTTCATTGGTTTCTTTTTCATGGAAGTACCCATAAGAAAACTTGTCCAAACCTGGACCTTCAGAAAAAAAAGGGGTTTTGTTTTCCCAGATAGCCCCATATACCACTTCTTTCATTCCTTAGGAGCCATCCTTGAATCAAAGAAAGACAAGTTGTTTGCTAAGGAGGTTAATTTTATTTTTAAATCAAACCAAACAGTCAATAGAAATAAAGTTAGAGCAGAAATGAACTGGAAATGTTCCCCTGTAGAGCCTGCAACAAACACAGCAGCACATGGCTGCATAGTGATTTTATTGGAACCTGCTCATAGTATGCACAGCAATGAAAGTGTAGAATATCTTGTCATTGTCACAACTGAGTGGAATTCAAGAAGAAGGGATACAAATGGAAAAGAATCTTTAATGTTCTCATTTCAGGTGCCTGCTCTGTTATTGCTAATGCAGAAAGAGCAAAAGTCATGTTTTTGTGAATTATTTATATTCTGACAGATTTCTTTTTTAAGCTTTTCTGTGTGTTTCGTAAGAGATTTCTAATTCAATAGTGGGAGTTCATATAGTGAAACTGTAATGTTTAAAGGAATATAAAGAGACACTTGCAGCAAGAGAAAGCTGTAAGCTGAAGGGAATATTCTAGAAATATCTGGGGTTAAACTAAAAAAGTCCAGGATCAAATTTAAATGAGAGGTTTTTACCTGTGTCTGAATTTCCCATCGTAACATGCAAATTTTCTATCTTTTTTTAAGGTTTGGAATTAGGAGAGGTTAGAAAGTAAATACGTGATCCACATTCAGTGTGTTCCGTAGGATAAATCATGGAATCACAGAATGGTTTGGGTTGGAAAGGACCTTAAGACCATCCAGTTCCAACCCCCT
>NW_009915019.1:22848-35794 GCF_000696875.1 Nestor notabilis | reverse complement strand
TGGCCCTTAACCAGGCCCAGGGAGGGGCCAGCCACAGCTTCTCTGGGCACCCTGTGCCAGCGCCTCAGCACCCTCACAGGGAAGAACTTCCTTATCTCCAACCTGAACTTCCCCTGTTTCAGTTTGAACCCATCACCCCTTGTCCTGTTGCTCCAGTCCCTGATGAAGGTCCCTCTCCAGCATCCTTGTAGCCCCCTTCAGACACTGGAAGCTGCTCTGAGGTCTCCAGCAGCTTCTCTTCTCCAGGCTGAACAGCCCCAATGTTCCCAGCCTGTCTCCATAGGAGAGGTGCTCCAGGCCCTGCTCATCCTGGTGGCCTCCTCTGGACTTGTTCCAACAGCTCCATAAGTGGTTTAAAAAAAAAGAGAAAAGAACCTTCTTAATCATGAATCTTTTAAATAGAGGAGATGGGCTGAAGTTAGCACAGATTTGGACCACTTAAAATTGAACTTTTGTGTCACAAACACCTGGGTCCACTTTTCTTAGCGCTGGCTTAATGGATGGGACAGGCTCAGGGCTAGAGAACAGCTTTTGGGGGCTTCTCAGTGGTGTCTCTTGGGACACAGGTCCTTAGCAAACACCACCCTTTAGGACTGTAGGGTTTGGAGGCCAGAAAGATCTTCATCTGTGGAATAACACACCAAAGAGTGACTTAGGTGATGAGTAAGTGGAGGAAGGTGGGAAGATGACAAGTAGCTCTCTGAAAAGACAGAAGGAAAATGGCCAAGAGGTTTTTCTTCTTATGGCTGTGGCAGCCCCTGTTCTGCTCCATAGGCCACCAAAACTGATGGAGCCAGTCTTTTGAGCTTGTGGTTGCTTTGGATCAAACCCAAATAATGAATGAAATCTTTTCAACTGTACAGTTTTGGATTCAGCTCATTTTCTGTAGCAGAAGTTTAGATTTGGGTACATGAATGATAACCACAGAACATACATTTGTAAGTGCTGAAAAGGCTTTTTGTGAGAGCAATGTTGGGTATAAGATAAATAAACTGAAAATAACTCACTGGAGTGAGGTGTCAGAGATGCCCCTCACATTTCAGGTGGTGTTTTCACAGAGCTATGGATATAAAATGTAAGTGGAGTTACGAATTAGTACCCCAGAGTTTCACCAAGAGAAAATGGTAGAAAACAGCCAGATACTGGAGTAGGGGAGGAGAGGACTTAAGTACAAGCCAACTTGTGCATCCCTGTGCATGGTTAAATCCTGTTGATTTCTAGATTCAGTTTGTTCTTAATTACAACATGTGCTTAAACTGTTTGTTGTGAGCAAATGATGTGACTGATATTTTGGCATCCATAACCCAAGTCTGTTTTGCCACTGATGTGGGAATGTAGCTGTGTCTGGTGAGCTGTGCCTCCTGTGCAGGCAGGGGTGCAGGGCTGGATTCAGATTCATTGCAGACTTTCATCAACAGAAATGTCAGGAGACATCTGAAAAATAGATGGACCCCCTCAGATTTTGAAGGTTGCTTTGGTAACTGTTAATGTTACTGGTAAGGGAACACTTGCAGACATGCCAATCTTCACGTTAATGAAGACTTTGCAGCGTATTTGATTCCCCTAAAATTTATTCCTCTGAGGCAGTATCTTAATATCTTTATTCCTGGAAAACGTGAGTTTTTACAGCTTGATTTTGGCTCTGCAGGAATTCATCTGAAGCCAAGGTGGACACTTTGCTGGGTTGTGATGCTCTTACAAAGCCTGTTTGGGTGATGAGCTTTGGGCTGGGGGTCCTTTTATCAAAATGAAACTGGCGTAAGCTATACAAATGAACTTACAAAAGTGAACCACCCAGCATGAAGCTCTCTTGAAAGGGCAGATGGGCTGTCCTGACATTTAGGCATTGACATTGACGAAGCCCATTCCAGCTCTCTTTAGACTTTCATGTGTTCTTTCTTTATGTTTTCCACACATAAAGCTCCAGTGGTTGTTGGACAACTACGAGACAGCGGAAGGCGTCAGCCTTCCCAGGAGCTCCCTCTACAACCATTACCTGCGGCACTGCCAGGAGCACAAACTGGATCCAGTGAATGCTGCTTCCTTCGGGAAGCTGATCCGCTCAGTGTTCATGGGGCTGAGGACTCGTCGCCTGGGAACCAGGTTGGTACAAATCTACATTTAAATACAAAACCCAACCCTCCCACAACATCTCTCATGCATATTGAGCACCTACCAAGCATCATTTAGCAGGCACAGGTCTTTCTTCTGAGATCTACAGAAACAATCAACCAACCATGATCTTGTAGGGGAAAAGGTTTGCTGTTGTGAGGCATGGAAGTGATTTCCATGTGTTGTAAGGCAAAGCTTCTTTCTCACCAGGAATCAGCAGTGTGAGAGGCTTGACAATACAATGAATTGCAGGCACACTCCAGGTCTCTGGTGACAGTGCCTTGTCCAGCCACACAGTGGAATTTCATCTAAGCCCCTATCCTAAGGAGTTGAAAGAATATTTTATTTGAACCTAGGCTGCCTTCTTATTCCATTACTGTCTCAACAAGACGAAGTAACTAACTCAGCTAGGATAGACTTAATTTTCTTCCTAGTAGCTGGTGCAGTGCTGTGATTTGACTTCAGCCTGAGAACAGTGCTGATAAGTGGTTTAGCTGTTGCTCAGTAGCACTTACCCTGATCAAGGACTGTTGAGTCTCACGCTCTTAACAGTGAAGAGGGACTTAGGAAGCCAGGAGGAAGCAGAGGCAGGACACTGAACCTGAACTAGACAAAGGGCTATTCCATCCCACAGCACGTCATGCCCAGTATAGAAACTGGGGGAGTCACTGGGAAGGCCCAGATCGCTGCTCGGGTTGGGCTGGGTATCACTCAGTGGGTGCTGAGCAGCTGGATTGGGCATCACCTGTATTTATTGTTTGTTTTTCCTTTCCCCTTTTAGTTTTTCCTTTCCCCCCTGTTATTCCCCGTATCATTGTTATTAATAGTAGTAAAAGTATATTTTGCTTTAGTTATTAAACTGTTCTTATCATAACCCATCGAGTTTACATTCTTTCCATTCTCCTCCCCATCCCTCCTGGGGAAGGGGAAGAGGGAGGGTGAGTGAGGGGCTGTGTGGTGCTGAGTTGCTGGCTGGGTTTAACCCATGACAATCAGCTGCAGAGCCCCAAATTCTGGTGCTGTGCAATGGTTTCTCCCATTGGATCCATCTCTGGATGCAGACAAGCTGTACAGATGGAAATGGATTATTTCTTGAATACCCAAAGCTGAACTTGTGATGGAGTTTTTTCTTTTAAAACATCAAAGCTCCATAGGATGTTACAACAAAAGCATCATATAAGAAGCTATATTTGCTCTTAATTATGTGTGTCCTACAAGGCAGCATCCAAAGAACCTGCATGGCTTGCAGAGCTGAGTGTGCATTTATCCCAGCTTTGACTTTAAACAAGTAGATGATATGCTAGAGGAATACTGATTGCTCTCATTGTGCAAGATTTTATAACCAAATTCAAGCTTTGGTATTTGGGCTTCTAAAGAAGAACAAAAACAGATGTGTCCAGGGCATTCCACAGCTGGAATGTGGAGGCAACAGTCATAGGAAGAGTTTGGATTTCCTTAGATTGGTTCAAGTGCAAGAGCTCTGAAATAATTTCTTTAGAGGAATGAAAATCTTTAATCTCATCAAGGATTAAAGGAAAAAAACAAGCAAAACCCCACTTAAAACTGCAAATGTGCAGGCTGGGAAGGATACAGTAAACCTCAGTAAATATGGAAATAGCTGCCCACCCTTATTTGCTTAGTCATTAATTGAAATTATAAATGCAGCAGTTGTTTCATTTGCAGGCACTTAAAATCACTTAAGACACGGCCAAGGTGTAGTTCATACCTGAGCACTTGGTGTGTGCAAACCCCTTTGGTACAGTGCCAAAGACCAAACAAATCAACAAGGAAGAAAGGGTTAATTCTTTGACAAATATTCCTCTCTTAGATTTCTCTATTGAATTTTCCAGTGGGAAGCATCAGTGGATTTGAGGTGCCTCCAGACCCTGTCATGGTGACACAGCAGATGAATTTGAAGCATCCCCAATATAGGGCTCTGGAGACCTTCCTCTGCTCCCCTTCTCAGCTTAACTGTTGTTAGGGACAGATTGGCTAAAGCCAACTTGGACACACTGTCATGTATCCATGGCTGCATAATTGTCCTTTTCCCTCCCAAAAGCAGATGCTTGGGGATTGAAAAATTCCAGTTTGGTGGAAAAACTTTAGCTGACACATCTGTCTAATGTGATGGAAAGATGTTCTCCCAAGAAGCACGGCAGCAGCTTCACTGGCCAGCCAAGGGAAAAGAATTACAGCCTCTTTTGCTTGCAAAAAGCTTTAGTTTTCACAAAACCTCCCAAAATGAGCAACTCCAAGAACAAAGCCACATCAAAGCCTCTTGCTGTTGCTGTGAAAGTGCTGGCAACAGAAAGACATTTTTCTTATCGTAGTTGGCTGTTCAGTCAGGCTTGTTTTATCCAAGCCTCGATAAAGATGGAAGTTTGTTTTTATGGAAAAAAACAAATCCTTAAATCCTAATCAAATAGCAGCATCCCCTGAGGCCTTCCTGTCATTCTGTTTAATAACACTTTGTATTGTAACACATGTCTCTTCTTCTCCAGTTACCACGGGTTACTTGCAACAAACCTTGCTTGGTTTTACATGTGGATGTCACTGAACTCTGTGACTCGTGGTTTTAGTTTTTATGGGGGATGATGGCATTCATTAGTTCCTCAGTTCAGGAATTCTCATAGTGCTTGGCAGCAAAGCTAAGTGGGCTATAAGAAGCAGGGTGTATTGTCAAAGCAAACCTAAGAGTAAATAGCAGGGCTGTGATGTCCCTTCCATTAACTCGCTTACACTGAGCAATTTCAACACTTCCAGGGGAAACTCCAAGTATCATTATTACGGGATCCGCCTAAAGCCGGAGTCTCCACTGAACCGTCTGCAGGAGGACACACAGTACATGGCAATGAGGCAGCAGCCCGTCCACCAGAAGCAAAGGTAGGTGCTCCAGCAGCTTGGAGCTCACTGGCTGTGCCCCCGATGCTGCCAAGGGCAAGGGTCCTTTCCCAAAGGACACAGCAGACCACATCTTGGGATTTGGCTTTGCTTGGGAACAGAGGGAGCATGTTGGGACAGTTCAAACCCAACTGTTGCTGAAGTGCCAGAGCTGAGCTGTGGAAGAGGCGGCTGCAAGGCACTGGCTGCACTAAGTAGTGGAAGGGTCCAACAACGACTCTGGGAGATGCTCCATCCCTGGAAACATTCAAGGCCAGGTTGGATGTGGCTCTGGCATGGTGATGTAGTGGAAGATGTCCCTGTCCATTGCAGGAGGTCTGGACTAGGTGGCCTTTAAAGGTCCCTTCCCACCCAAACCATTCCATGATTCTATTATCTGCCTATTCTGTTTGCCAGCAGCTTGAATCAGCCCACTGCTACAGAGAATGCCACCACATGTGCCCCTTTTCATGGTGTCCCTGTGACCAAACTGTTTTAGGACCTCAGCTTTGGAGTTATTTGTCCCAAATAAGTGTAAGGGACTTGGAAGCTTCTGTTGTGTTTGGGTGGATTTTGGGTTTTTTGGGGAGAGAGGGGGTTGCAAAAGTGCAAGTTAAATAGTGCTGTGGTTAGTCTTGTGACTGCTTCTCCTTTTCTTTTGGTGTCACCTTGGCCAAACTTCTTAGTCCTTTTAATTCCATCTTGGGGAGTGATTTTGAAAGGAGGTTCTCATTTCCCCCCTCTGCTTGAGTGCAGCCTCATGTATTACACGGCGAAGGCAGAAGTCTTCATGCCTGTGTTACAAACGTGTATGTTTGCTCATGCCTGTGTAAACCCCAAGCCACGCTCTATGTTTAGGTATAGACCAGCTCAGAAGATGGACGGAATGTCAGAGAGTGGCTCCAACAGTAACTCTCACACTACGCCAGAGCAGTCGGTTGCCGCTCAAAGTCAACATCACCAGCAATTCATAGGTGAGGAGACTGCTTTAATGGGTTAGATATCTGACATCTGGCCTTATAGCTTTACGAGGAAGGAAGGTCTTGTCCAGCAAGCCCTGGCTGTTCTGCATTTGTTTGCTGTTGTAATAAATCCACAGTGTTATTTATCATAGATATATAACATAGATAGGTATTTATACATAGTACGTATTCTAATAAGCTCTTTTAATGTCACACTTGCTACGTTTATTTGCAAAGTCCTCTACCCACAGGAAGGCTTTTTCCTTGTGCTGCCAGGTTCCCTCTTAGTATGTTCTTAATCTGCCTGGATTTATCCAAACTGGATGGAAGGATTGGAGGTCCTGAAGACCCTGGCTAAGACAGGCAGCTGCAGGGAGAAGAGTGACTGTGTTCACTGCAAAGGCTGCAATAACCTATCTGAGGGCAGATGATCCATGTGGACCTTCTTCTTGTGAGACAGGCTCACTGGCTTTGCGGGTCCTGGATCTACATGTCTCCATCACCTCCAGTAGAGACAGCAAATCCCAGCCAGCTCTGAAATACAATTTCTCCTTATCCATCTGCTGTGCTCCATTGTATTCTCAAAATACCAGAGAGGCATTTATCAGGCTTGGGAGAAAATCTAATGGGAAGCGTGGCAGAGAGGACAATGTATTCTTCTTTCTTTTATTACACAGAGAAAGAAAACAATTCCCTTTCTACACTGAATAAATGGGCTGTGCTTGTTCTCTTTTTGCCCCCTATGCCAACATGAATCAGGGAG
The DNA here is from genome assembly GCF_000696875.1 of Nestor notabilis. Lineage (NCBI taxonomy): Eukaryota > Metazoa > Chordata > Aves > Psittaciformes > Psittacidae > Nestor > Nestor notabilis. The sequence goes on along the minus strand of NW_009915019.1, from coordinate 29,077 downwards.
AATACTGGATTATCAGTCTTATTTCTCCTGTTTCATCCCAACTGAAACATGAAAGGTCGTCACCTGCAACAGCAGCACCTTGTGCTCACCTGTAGTCCCATGTGACTGAGTGCTCCTAACTCTCACCATCTTTCCCAATCTTTTCTTTTCCCTAGATGTAACCCATGTCTTTCCTGAGTTCCCAGCCCCTGATCTAGGCAGCATCCTCTTGCAAGAAGGGGTGACCATGAATGATGTGAAAACTCTGCAGCTTCTTTACAGGCGACACTGCGAGGTGATTATTTGGAATGTTTTAAATGGATTTATTAATTGAGGTGGGATATAATTCATGTGCTCATCTTATATCATCCTCTTAGGAAAAGCTAGAATATGATAGGGAATGCTTGATTTACTACTTAATACAACTTAAATATTGTGCTTTAAGTTATTTTTTCATTCTGTGACAAGTTTTATGCTCTGTTGATTGCTAAACTAATGCACTTCCTGTTATTCTTCTTGTAAATTATTTAATCTAAACGGCAGCACATTAAATTTATGCTCACACCATGTGACAAGATGCTGGCAGAGCAGCTAATGACTTCTGTTCTTTGTTGTTGTTAGGTGACTTTGGATGTTGTCATGAATCTTCAGTTTCATTATATTGAGAAACTGTGGCAATCCTTCTGGAGTCCTAAAACACCATCTAGTGATGGCTCTACTGCTCTGCCGTCCAGGTACACGCTTCCATTCATTCAGAATGCTCCATTTTTTGGGGTGGTATTTATCCTTTTAAAAATGCCTGCAGTATTTTCAGCTTCATTAGGCATTTTGAGTGCTTGGTAGGCCTCAAAAATATTTGCTTCCCAGCAGAATCATTACAAAGGTTGTCAGGAGTGTTTCTTATCATAACAACCACACGAAGTTCAGACCTTCTGAGGAAAGCGTCTGCTCTGATTATGTACATCTCTGTGCCTTAAACCTCCTGTAATAAGTGCTCATCCAAGATGCAGGGATGAATGAGAATGTAAATGGTCATTAAGTGCAGACAGTAGGGATTCTGTGCCATTAGGAATCCATCTGAAGTGACATTTCAGGCTCTGAGGTTTTAGCGACATTGAGACTGACTCGCTTCATTGGCTGGCTATCCAGATCTTGGTGTGCCTTAAAGTTTGAGTAATTAGCAAATACCCTATAATAATCTGTAGAATTATCCTCAGTGGGTGTTACCCAGTGGATATATTCCTGCAAAGAATCACTGTAACTGTGTTTGATTGTTTCCAAATCTCTTTTACTTCCAGCTGTATCTCCAAGGCACACTGCAGCACCCAGAGAGCTGTGCTAGGTACAGATAGGCTCACTTGGATGCTGGAGGCAGCTTTTCTGCAGGGTTCTGTCTAAACCAGCCTGTCTTGCTAAGGCTGTGTGCTCTAGTACCTCTCCATACCACAGTTATAGGTAAATCACTCCCTCCCTCAGCTTCATATATATACAAATATAAACCCAAAATATTATCAAACTGGCAAACTGGAAGCACAATAAAATGCAGATTATGGTTCCACTTAACAGAAAGTTCAGGTACTTGATGTCCAGTTCCTCCATGTGGCTGTTCTAGCAGTATGCTTGTGGAGTTCATTTAAAACTGCTCAGGCAGAGACTTCAAGTATCTTTATAGTATGTCCAAGGCTTGGCTTTAATGTTTTTAATGTAACGCATGGGGAAAATCCCTTCCAAATTCCCAATTCCCAATGCAGCATCTGAGCAGCTCTGCTTTGATGCGCTGGCAATGCATTAAGGCTTCAGTTTTCTTGCTGTTTAACCAAGTATCTTATGCATTAATCAAGCAGAAAAAGTTTCCATACATCTATAAAGTGAAAATAATGTAACCTTGGTTGACCTTATTCAGCTAGAGACAATACACTCTGTTCTCATCAAACACCAAATCTTTTTCCCTCTGAAAACATTCAGCATTTGAAGGTGTTAAACACTGTGAAACCATTTGTAGTATCTGTCAGTACTGGCTGAGCTGCTCAAACAACATTTGCTGTTAGGTTTTTGTGGCCACTGCTACAGCTGAGGAGGTTTAGAGCAGAAGGGAGAGGAGAGGTGTAAAGGTTTGAGAAACGGGGAAGAGAAGTTGCGTGGAGACCTCAGAGGAGCTTCTGGTGTCTGAAGGGGACTACAAGGATGCTGCGGAGGGACTCTTCATCAGGAGCTGTAGTGACAGGACAAGGGGTGATGGGTTCAAACTGAAACAGGGGAAGTTCAGGTTAGATACAAGGCAGAAGTTCTTCCCTGTGAGGGTGCTGAGGCACTGGAGGCTACACAAGGAAGCTGTGAATGCTCCATCCCTGGCAGTGTTCAAGGCCAGGTTGGACACAGTGACTTGGAGCAACCTGCTCTAGTGGAAGGTGTCCCTGCCCATGGCAGGGGGTTAGAACTGGATGAGCTTTAAGGGCCCTTCCAGCCCAAACCGTTCTGTGATTCTGTGCTTCAATGATTGAAATAGCTGGGTCTGTAGGGAGGAGCCTTTGCTTGATGAAATGTCTGTACTGAGGTACAATTCCCATGTACACAGAGATATGAGTGTGTGAAAGGCAATGGAGGATAAAGACAGAAGCGAAGGCAGGCAGGGCAAGCACCAGGAGATGTGGGCTTGAGGGAAAACTGTGCTCAGAGCCCATGGACAGAGAGGTGCTTGCAGAGTCAGACAAGACTTGTACAAACAATCAGAGATTTCCTTTTAAACGAAACGTGAATGGCTTTTCCTTTTTTTCTGCTGAAAATGGGTTAGAAATCAAGAGAAGAGTGAACACACTGAATGCAAACCTGCTGCTAACACTGCCTCCCTCCTCCTCCTCCCACAGCGAGGAACATGAAGCAACCCTCCCGAAAGAGAAGCTGATCAATCTGTGCAAACACGAACCCATCCTCAAGTGGATGAGAAGCTGTGATCACATCTTGTACCAGGCCCTGGTGGAGATTCTCATCCCAGACGTGCTCAGACCAGTGCCCAGTGAGTATCCTGCAGCGTGGTCATGGGATGTTGTGTCTGACAAATGGCCATCTCTGACTCTCAGGCTGGCTACCAGCTGCCACAAAGATTTCCATTCTAAAAGCAGATTTAGAGGGTTTTGTTCTGAATGCAAGCTAAAATACCACGGCAAAGCAATATTCCTTCTGCAGCATTGCTCTGCATTGATGGTACTTTGTGGCCCCTGGAAATTCCATGCCTTTTAAAACTTGGTTTATGGCATATCCCATCTCCTGAGTTTGGCTAGGAGTCAAGGTAAAAGCACAGTCTCAATGCACAAGAGCTAATCCTTGTGAGATGCTTCCTTTGAGGTGGTATCTTTATTTAGGTAGGACAATCCTGTCATGTGCTGCACCTCCTGGGAATTTGGGATTAACTTCCGTTTGGGAGATCAGTGATGGGCAGAGAAGTACTGGAAAGCCACATCCCTCTGAGCTGCTGTTGCCAGTCTACGTGCTGGGGCTATGGGTGTCTGTAAAGAGCAGATTTCAACATCTGCAGAATGCTCAGAAGGACTACGAATGAGAAAAGAATAAGAAAGAATAAGAAAATAAGGAAAAGGATAAGCATAAGAAGTAAATTTGAGTAACAACATTAGAGAATAAGAAAACTTTGAATGCATCTCAGGACTCAGCTGATTTCCTTGATGCTAATGGAGATCACAGCTAACCAGATTAGAGGCTGTGCTTTCCACAGCAGTCCTAAGCTAGAAAGTGGTGTCCAAAGATGATATGGAACATCCTTTCTAACTGTGCAGACTTCTTTGCAGGCACACTTACCCAGGCAATCCGTAATTTTGCCAAGAGTTTGGAAGGGTGGCTGATGAATGCAATGAGTGATTTTCCCCCCGAGATTGTCCAGACCAAGGTAAGCAGAAGGAGCATGTTACAGGTCAGAGATATGAACTGAGTGTCTGTGTGTTGTAGTTTTCCAGTGACTGGAAATCACTGCTTGGGTTTGCCCATGTGTACTCTAGACTAACTTGGTGTAATGGATAATCATGAACCAAAATACTTATGCCCCATCCCTGGCAGTGTTCAAGGCCAGGTTGGACGGAGGCTTGGAGCAACCTGCTCTAGTGGAAGGTGTCCCTGCCCGTGGCAGGGGGTTGGAACTGGAGGAGCTTTAAGGTCCCTTCCAACCCAAACCGTTCTATGACCAGTAGGGAAATTCCTTTGCACCAGTAGGTGATAATCCTCCATCCATTGAACCATTCCTATATCCTAAGATCACAGATAAAGGCTCTGTGGAAGAAAATCTCTGCACTGGAATGAGGTTCGTCCTGCTAAAAACCACAGGACACCTCATGGACTGAACGGCATTGGAGACTGAACGCAAGGCTCCTACTCCCCCTCTCCTAAAGCCACGTATTCTTGCAGCCTGTTCTCACCTTGCTGGTCTCTGTTAGCTTAAAGAAAAGAAACACAGAGGCTGTTTTGCAGGATGCTGCCAAAGAGCTGCTCTGCAGGAGCTCGTGTGTGCTTCGAACAGCAGCACGGGCAGGGCTGTGCAGGGTACACCAGCTTCTGTGTGCTGTGTGCTTGAGCTAAACACATGTCCCAGCTCCATGGGCTCCTCCTCACGGAGCCCTGTGGCTGTGTTGCAGGTCGGGGTGGTCAGTGCCTTTGCGCAGACGCTACGGAGATACACGTCCCTGAACCACTTGGCCCAGGCTGCCCGGGCCGTGCTGCAGAACACCTCCCAGATAAACCAGATGCTCAGTGACCTCAACCGGGTCGACTTCGCCAATGTGCAGGTAACTGGTGATGCCTTTGTCTACATTGTATTGTCTACAACTGGGGCTCTCCAAGGAGGTTGTCTGCTGGTAGCCAGCATCTTATTTCCAGTACTAAAAAGCAATTAAATGAACAATTTCATGTTTTAGTGTTGTTTTTCCAGCTAAGTTTGCCATCTCACTGTGAAGAGTGGAGCAGGCATTAAGGAACTTCTGTAAGAAGTAGTGGTACCAACAGTAGTATAGTTATAATAATAATATTGTGGAGTAGTCTGGATGAATTGGAGGAGATAGATAGGATTCCGAGCTGATGCACAGTTCTTGTCTGCTAAGAAATCAAGTTGAATTCCTGGGATGGGATGCAACAACAGTTCAGGCTTGGCATGAGTAACTCAACCCTTCTCTCCGAGCAGGAACAAGCCTCATGGGTGTGCCAGTGCAAGGAAGGCATGGTACAGAAACTGGAGCAGGATTTCAAGTTCACTCTGCAGCAGCAAAGTTCCCTGGACCAGTGGGCAAGTTGGCTGGATAATGTTGTTACTCAAGTCCTGAAGCACCACGAGGGCAGTCCCAGCTTCCCCAAGGCAGCCAGGCAGTTCCTGTTGAAATGGTCTTTCTATAGGTACATTTTCTTTCTCATTTTGGAGATATTTCCACATGGGGCTTAGGGCATATCAATAACTCCTTGAAAAGCCAAGGCCAAGTTCTTTACTCCCATGCAACTCTAGTTAACTGTTGCTCTGCCCTGGTACAGAAGGGTACAGTTGTGTCTCCTGTATCCTTTCAGGATGGGGCTAGGATGCTCCATCAACTCATTTCTTATATGGTGCTTTGATACTCTTGAGCCAGAGGCAGAAACAGAGCACTCTGTCAGGATCAAGAACTCACATCAGCTGTGATGCAAGTGTAAAACACAACCCAAATATTTTGTTTCCTGGCCGTTTTCCAGCTCCATGGTGATCCGTGACCTCACCCTGCGCAGTGCTGCCAGCTTTGGCTCCTTCCACCTCATTCGCCTGCTCTATGATGAATATATGTTTTATCTGGTTGAGCATCGTGTTGCCCAGGCAACAGGGGAGATGCCAATTGCCGTCATGGGAGAGGTGAGAATTGTTTATTCCCTAGAAACAGACCCAAATTTACCAGTGCTCAAAGAGATGCGGTTGGTTCACAAACCACACTGTCCCCTCAACGTGTTCCTATAACCAGCTTTGCTGAATGATTTACTGACTTGTTTTGAGTGCCTGGCACAAGGCTCCAGCTCGTTGAGCATCTTTCATCCTGGCTGGCTAATATCTGAGCTTGGGGCCGGGGTTTGGGGCAGATGAGCATCAGCTGGGTTTTGGAGGCCTGGAAAAGGGAGGAAAAGAATCTCCCCACTTCTCTCCATAACCTGTGGGTGCCAACCCTGACTTTGGGCTTCCTGCCAGAGCAAACACAAAAACTAAACCAAGCAAAGAAAGGGCCAAAAGTTACTTTCCCTA
>NW_009915019.1:17688-22837 GCF_000696875.1 Nestor notabilis | reverse complement strand
GGTGCCTTCACTGAACTTCCTCTGGCCTCGGCAAGCGCCAGAGTTCCTTGTGCCACTCACTCGGTTTTTGACTTGAAAAAGCAGTGATGGGTTGATTGTGTTGTTTTGGGGGGTTGGTTTATGTTTTTTTTTAACAAATCAGGCAGTATCTCTGGCTTGCAGGCAGGTCGTGTCCTGCCCCGCTGAAGCCATAACACATTTCTCACTCTGAAATCATAGAATCATGGAATCACAGGATGGTTTGGGTTGGAAGGGACCTTAAAGCTCCTCCAATTCCAACCCCCAGCCACAGGCAGGGACACCTTCCACTAGAGCAGGTTGCTCCAAGCTCCGTCCAGCCTGGCCTTGAACACTGCCAGGGATGGAGCATCCACAGCTTCCTTGGGTAGCCTCCAGCGCCTCACCACCCTCACAGTAAAGAACTTCTGCCTTATATCTAACCTGAACTTCCCCTATTTCAGTTTGAACCCATCACCCCTTGTCCTATCACTACAGTCCCTAATGAAGAGTCCCTCTGCAGCATCCCTGTAGCCCCCTTCAGACACTGGAAACACACAGATGTAAAAGCCTCTCATCAGTCTGTGACAGCAATATAGAAACTATCATTAGATTAAAACTGACCTCATTTGCTTCTTGAAGCTCATGCTGTTTTCTTCCTTGCATGGAGCTAATGTGAGCCACAAAGATCAGCTGTGTGCCTTTTGCTTCCCCTTCCCCTCCTATTAGAGCCATGCTGTTGCACCAAGTCAGCAGCAGTGCGAGTTCACACTGTTCCCAACAAAACCTCTCTCTTTATTGATGTTAAAGGACCATGAAAGGCAGAGAAAGGCTTCTAGGAAAAGCCAGCTGTGGGAAGCTTTCATCCTGCACGTTTTGCCTTTCCTTCATTAAACTCTTGCACTTTTTCTGTTCTCCAGGAGGGGGCTGAGTCTTCCCACCAAAAGAGGGTGAATTTCATGTCGTTCCTTTTCCATTGCTCGCTTTAGAACTCCTACACTCCTCACTTCCTTCTGCTGCCCGACTTTGCAGGACTTTTCAGCATTATTGTTATAGCAGTTCAGTATTTCAGAGGGAGCCCACACGTTTTCAGAACTAAGTATATCCCCAGCTCCCTAGTTACACTTGGCACAATGGCCTTGCAAGCCAAAACACGCTCCTGACAGGAATGCAAAGGCTTTACAGAGAGTTGTAGAAAGGTGAAGTGATGGTAGAGTCCCAGGAGAAGTGATGAGCTGGCATGGCATGGGTGAGCAGCTGCCCAAGAGATGCAGAGGGCTGGAGAAAATGCGCTATCCTTTGGTCTGTGGCAGCACTTGGGTGTGACCTGGGAGATGGAACAATTTGTCCCTTCATTCCAGAGCTCAATCCTACCCTGGATTGTTGTGAGGGTGTTTGCCCAGAGGTTTAAATGACACCTACAGACTTTTCCCCAAACCATGTGGTTGGTTTCTCTGTCTGTTCACCAATGCTGATGGGTTGTGGCTTCTCCTGAGCGCTCAAGCTGCTTGTTAGGATTGCTTGGAAGTAGGTGGCAAGTTGCAGGTCTGGTGCTTTGAGTCTCCAACAAGCCTCACTTACCTTGTAACTCCTTTTTCTTTCAGTTTGGTGACCTCACATCCCTGTCCCCAACGCTGCTGGACAAAGGTACCTCCTCTCCCTCAGGGGAAGTGCTGCTGGGTCAGGGTTAAATCGCTGTGGGAGGGGGAAGCTTGTGCTGGCTCTTCCACCCTGCTCTCTTGGGAAAAAGAACCTCTTCCCTTCTGACTGCCACTCTCATGCTGAGACCTGTCCTTTGCAGATGACATTAGTGACCTGGGCAACGAGGTGGACACGGACTCCAGGAGCATGGGAGAGCCGCTGGTGAAACGGGAACGCAGCGACCCCGGCTACTCGCTGCAGGAGATATGAAATGGGGACTTGGCTTTTCTCCAGCTGGGGGAAGACATCCAGAGCCAGGTTTGATGCTCACAAGCCTGAGTCTCCTGTATCTGCATAATTAGTGCCTCTTAGTTTCTCTTTATGTTTACTTGTGTTTGAGGAGGGCTCCGGGAGAGCCGCTGGTGAAACGGGAACGCAGCGACCCCGGCTACTCGCTGCAGGAGATATGAAATGGGGACTTGGCTTTTCTCCAGCTGGGGGAAGACATCCAGAGCCAGGTTTGATGCTCACAAGCCTGAGTCTCCTGTATCTGCATAATTAGTGCCTCTTAGTTTCTCTTTATGTTTACTTGTGTTTGAGGAGGGCTCCGGGGTGAGCCCACGACGGAGCTGGTTTGGCTGCCAGCTTTCCTTCAGCCTCACTTGAGGCTGGGTGCTTCCAAGCGATGGAAGCCCTTTGGTCAGCAGTGGATCCAATGTGCCTGGCTGGGAGAGCCTGTCCTCTCCAGCCTGAGCCAGGTGGGCAAATGAGGCTTCGCCTTTCAGGGAAGGTGGTTTGGGTTGCTTCCCCACTTGTGAGACTTCACTGTGATAGAAACTTGAACCAATCAGTGCCCAAGAAGAAAGAAAAATACCTGATCCTTCTCCTCCAGCCTTTCAAGACAAGTTGTCCTGGCTCTGACTTTGCCAAATCATTTGTACCATGGAGTGCAGGACAGTACATCCCTCTTGTACCCACCTGGGGAGAGGGCTCCAGGCTGCACATCCATCTGGTCCCGGCGGAGTGGTGCACGTGTGTGCTCTGGGACTGACACGTACATGCTCTGGGACAGGATTCCCAGCTGCTCCTGTGTCTCCCCAGCTCAGCGTTTCATTGCTGATCTGCAAATGCTCCTGGGCCACTGTCAGGCCAACGCAAGATACCAAAGGACTGAGGAAGCAGCAGCTGGTTGCAAAGTGTGTGCCCTGCGTGCTGATGCCCATGGGCAATCCCCATCCTCCCCAGGCAGAGGGGGACTGGTCCCACATCCTGGGCTTTGTCAAACTCTCACCGATGTCCTGCTAACGTGTTGAAGGTGGGTGCAGCTGCCTGTAGGGCTGCGTGTGGAGGATGGGGTGAGGGTGTGTGACTGCAGTGCCTTAGGCTGGGCTGGCAGGCCCATTTCCCCCTGTGCTGGGTGAGCTGGCACAGCTCAGGCTGAAACAGCCCATCCCGTGGAGCAGTGAGGGGTTGTCACAGCCCCGGGTGTGCTCAACACTCCACCAGCATTCCCCTGTGCTGTATCACTTCTGCAGCATCATGGTGGTGGCTCCCGTGGGGCTGAGCTGGGGGAGCTTCTGCCCCAGCGGGGTTTTATTCTCCCTTTCCATGACCTGTGAGGTCTGGGCTGATGTGGGCTACACAGGGCAGAGGAAGGGGGTGGAATCTGTCATCAAGTCAAACAGCAAAAACAAAACCCTGGGGCAAATCTGTCTGTGAATAAAGGCTGTGTCATAAATAGCTTTTATTATTATTATTATTTCTAATGATGCAGTATTTGATGTGAGCTTTTCCAGGGGTCTCGTGTACATTTGCATATCAGAGTATATTCTATCCAAGTATATTATTTACTCACTCCAAATGGTACTAAGGTAGCTGTGACACTTGAAAAACTAGTGCTAATGGAAAGTAAAAAGAACGTGTGTTTAGTGGCACATCTTTCCCTCTGACTGTCCCGTGTTGTTGTCTGTCAGGGTGATGTTTGTGTGTATATGTCTCATATCAAAGTAGCAGGAGGCAAGTGAGAAAGCTGGATTTGTCTGTAAATAACCACAGTGAAAACTCCCTGGGTCAGAGTCTGCACTTCAGATCCTGCTGATGAGATAAGATGGTCTAAAAAAACAACTGAGCAACCAGGTCTTAAACTCCCCTGCTCCCACCCAGTGTGGGCTGAACTTCAGTGGGTGCATCGGCTCTCTGCAGCCGCTACCGACCGACCTCAGCCACCTTCTGCTTCCCGTGGACGGGCAAAGGAGATGCTCTGGAGCTCTGCAGCACTGTGCAAGGAGTCTGGATAACCACCTAAACCCCATCTGCACAAAATTCCCAGCTAAACCTGGATAGCAATAAACATATATCAAATGCTCAGGCCTGTACAATAAATGTTGTGGTGCCATTTCTTCTTTAGTCCTTGAAAGGAGGTGTCAGGGAGACGATGCAGCCTTGCTGCCATGAGGGCAGATGCAGGATCTGCCCCATTGTGGTCTAATCAAAGCAGTTCTGGCCAGGGACCTGGTGGCTGCAGGGAGAAAGATTCCCCATGAAACAGCAGCTGGTTTGTAGGGGTAATAATCCCATTGCACCAGAGTTCACAGTGGGGAGAAGAGGCTGAAAGATGAGGCTGCTGCTAAGCACGGGGCCATGAGAACCATTTTCCAATTACACTTCCAGACTAATTGTGGAGGATGGGAGAAGTGAGAGGGATGTGACAAGTGACATTATTCCTGCTTGGACCCCTCCGGAATGGAAGGTTTAGACTCAGCCCCTCTCCCCTGCATCCTTGCTTGCTTTGCTCTCCCTCAGGATTACACCTGCTCTTGCAGGGATGGCTGGACCAGCCTGAGCCTCTTCCTTCAGATCCTGAGCCTCAGGGCTGGAACAAGGGGAACACAGAATCAACTGCGTTGGAAAAGCCCTTTAAGGTCAACTCCAACCATTCCCCAGCACTGCCAAGGGCACCACTAACCCGTGTCACTGAGGGCCTTGTCTATTTGGGAACACTTCCAGGGATGGTGGTTCCGCCCCCCGGCTCCCTGGGGAGCTGAGCAGCATCTCCTCACCCTGAGCACACCCGGCTGCAAGCAGAGAGCAAAGCACAGCTCCAGACACACTCACACCCTCCAGCTCCAGCTGCCTCTGTCTTGCCCTGTGGTATCCTCACTGGCAGTTGATCTGCTTCCCATCACACATTCCAGTGAGGAGTGTCCTCGTTGTCACCCACCGCCCAGTGTCACCACCTTCCATGGACCATGGCTGTTCCCACTTCCTGTGCCACCTCCTGCATCCCAGGACTGTCTCTTGCACTCACCACCACGCAGCTCCCAGCCAGCAGAGAAAGCCAGGACACGACAGGGAAGTTTGAGGTGGTGCCGAGGGTGGTGGGTGACACCAAGTGTCCCAATCCCAGGGCAACCAGGGGCGTGCAACACCGTGGAGCCAGTTCGGCATTGCCAGTCCCTGGACTTGTCCTGGAGGGATGAGCTTCAAGCAGGACAGTGTGGCACAGCCGGGG
>NW_009915019.1:17043-17676 GCF_000696875.1 Nestor notabilis | reverse complement strand
CGGGGGGGTGAGGTGGTGGGGCCGGGGCCCCAGCCTGCCCGTGTGAGGGATGGAGGAAGGGATGCTGCCAGGGATGCTGCCAGGGATGCTGCCAGGGATGCACCTGACAGCCAGGGAGTCTCCAGAGCTCAGGGTGGATGTGGACGAGCCCCCCAGGCCCTGCCTGCCCCAGCCCCAAGCTGTGGTGCCCTCCCACTGCTCCCAGCGTGGGCTCAAGCAAAGGGATGAGTTTCAACTCAGACCTTCCCCATCTCCTACTGAATCATGGAATCATACAACAGTTTGGGTTGGGAGGGACCTTCAGAGCTCATCTAGTCTGACCCCCTGCAATGAGCAGGGACATCTTCAACTGGAAGAATCTTCAACTGAGGCTATGTATGGGCTGTCCTGCCCCACAGCATCACCCCCTCCCAGGGCACTCATGCTCTGCTCTGGGCTTCACCCCATTCCTGGGGCTCTCCTGCTCCCTCCACTGGGATTGGGGGTATTTCTGCAGGAAAAAGGACTTTGCCATCACTCTGGCAGCACCAAGAACCCAAACGATGCCCTGGACTGAATGAACCTCCCTCCACCTCCACGTGACTGTTACTGTCCCTGCAGAAGAAAGAGAAACTGAGGCACAGAGAGAGGTGC
>NW_009915019.1:13318-16955 GCF_000696875.1 Nestor notabilis | reverse complement strand
GGCTGGTACTGGTACCAGTACTGCTACTGGTGCCTCTGTGCTGCTCTGCCTGCTTGGCCGGGCTCAGCAGAGGGCACAGGGGCTGTCCCCAGAGCTCAGCTGGGGCTGCTTAACCTGCAGAGAGGTTTCACCTGGTGGGTCCATAACCGGTTGATAGGACTCCCTCGGGGTGGCTGCTCTTATAAACCAGCAGCCTGGGTGCTCCAAGGTCTTTTTCTTTCTTTCTTTTCCCTTCTTTTCTGTTTCAGGAGCCTTCATTCAGAGGTGGGGAGGGTTTGGGGTCTCTGCCTGCAGGTCTCTAGGATGTAGTGCCAGGACTTTCTACCCTTCCCAGCACTGCCAAGCAGGTAAGGGGGCAGCCACAAGCTGCCTCTGCTCCCCCACCCCTGGCCTGGGGGCTCTGCCCCGGGGCTGGTTGTGGTTGGGGAATGTCCCGGCACTTCTGCTGTATAATGTCCCAGATGAAGGATGATCTCGGCGGGTAGCTCTGGGGTGGCCGTAAGACCCCGTTCCCAGCCCAGCTGCAGCACCCCAATTCCAGGACAAAGAAATTCCATCCCAACACAGCATCACCTTCCACCACAGAGCTGCTCACTCGATCTCCTCAGCCAGGAGGGCTTCTTTGAGAGCTTCAGTGGGTATGTGGTAGCTGGAATGTGGAGGGGGGTCTGAGCCCTGGTCTTGCCTTATGCTTATCCCCAAGGGAATATGTCCTTTGTCTGGAAAGGGCTTAGTTTCACTGTCTAGCACTGGTGCTCACAGGGTGCAGGCTGGCATCATTCCCCTGTAGCCAGGGCAAAGCTGATGGCTCTGGGTCTCTCTGGTCTCTGCACCATTGTGGCTGTGACTGGGCATTGTTGCACATCCCAAAGGCCACCACCTCATGCTCATGTCCCTGCTGCTCTGCCAGGACCTTCTGCAACATGAGTGATGCTTTGGGGGCCAATCTGTTGGACTGCAACTACTCCATCCCTGACCCACAGCTGATCCGGAGGATCGTGTCCCAGGTGGAGTTCTACCTCTCTGATGAGAACCTGGCCAAGGATGCTTTCCTCCTGAAACACGTCCAGAAGAACAAGATGGGCTTTGTCAGCATCAAACTCCTCACGTCCTTCAAGAAGGTAGGCAGCCCGAGGTGCCATCCAGCTGCGGTGGGAAGTGGACTCATGTGGAGGAGGCCTGGGTGTGCTCTGGCTGTCTCTGGTGGGGTGTATGGGCAGGTTCAGGCTCTCTGTGTCCTGGGGAAGTGCTGGTGGTGCAGGGCCAGGCTCTGCTCTGTGCCTTTGATGTTCTGCAGCAGTTCTCCAGCTGGGGAAGTGGCAAATAGCCCTCAAACCACCCCTGGGGCTGGATTCAGCTCTTCTGCCTATGGCTCCTCTGGGCTGCTTTGGGAAAGACCATCCCTTAATGAAAACAGTGCAAGGAAGCGCTGGTGCTGTGATGTGTGGGGAAGACTGTCCAGGGGGCATTAGAGACCTTCTCCTGAAGGCCTTAAAGATGCTCACATGGAAGAAGGATATTGTCTTGCCATGACTTCAAAATGATGGGGTTGAAGCCTGCCTGGATGGTGTGTTTAGGGGGATTTAGACTCATGGGGCTGCAGTGTCTCCCTCTCTCCATAGGTGAGATACTTGACGCGTGACTGGCGGCTCACGCTCTACGCCCTGCGGTTCTCCAGGCTGCTGGAGGTGAATAAGGAGGGGACCAAAGTGAGGAGGAGGATCCCCATCCCCGAGTCCCTCCTGACCGTCCCCCCCAGCAAACTGCTGCTGGCTTGGGAGCTGCAGCCCCAGGAGCAGGACATGCCACCGCTGCTCCAGAAGAACTTCCTTGAGACCATCACAAGGATGTTCAGCCCCTTTGGAGCCATCGCTTCCATCCGCATCCTGCGTCCAGGTCGCAAACTGCCCTCGGATGTGCGGAAATACACGTCCCGCTTCCCGGAGCTGCTGAGCAAGTGCTGCGCGATGGTGGAGTACGAGAGCCTGGAGAGTGCCTGCAGGGCCTTTGAGGACCTCAGCAGCCAGAGCTGCCTGGGCGGGGAGTGCATCAAAGTGGTCCGGCTCTGGACGAGGGGCTCCAAGAAGAAACCTGGGGCTGAGAGGAAGGTGATGGAGCTGGACCAGATGGGATGGAGCGTGCAGGCGGCCGCTTCCGTGTTCCCCCGCAGCCTCGGGGACTCTGGGCTCTGCAGCGCTCCAGGGTCAGATGGTGCCTGGGTGTCACCACCCCTCCTCCAGAGCAAGGACCCCTCGACACCCACCTCATCTGGTGGGAACTTAAAGCTCAGCAACTTCAGCAACACCATCACTGGGTCACTCCTCAGCAGCAAAGTCTTCCCTCCGCTCACCTTGGACACCGGGAGCTGCTCCGGCCCCTCTCTGGGCTCTGCAGCGCTCCAGGGTCAGATGGTGCCTGGGTGTCACCACCCCTCCTCCAGAGCAAGGACCCCTCGACACCCACCTCATCTGGTGGGAACTTAAAGCTCAGCAACTTCAGCAACACCATCACTGGGTCACTCCTCAGCAGCAAAGTCTTCCCTCCGCTCACCTTGGACACCGGGAGCTGCTCCGGCCCCTGCTGCACTTTTTTGGCACAGCAGCCCCTCTCCTGAGAGCAAACCCTCTCCTGGCACTGCCCCACCAGCCCAGGGGATGATGAGCGACCGCCTTGGCCTGCAGGATGTGGTGCTTCACCTGCCCTATGGCTCTGATGGCACCAAGGGCTTCTGGAGCAGCTTCGGGAGGGGAGACCTTGTCCTCCGGCGCTGAGGCTCCTTCACGTTTTGGTTTCGGGCTTTTTCTGTTCTTTTGTTTTCCTCCTCCTCTCGAGCAGACTGCAGAGGTGAGGCCGCTTCCCAAAGGCGTTGTCCCGGCCCCAGGTTGTGGAGCTCCCATGGGAAATGGGCAATAAAGAGGGAGGAATTTTCCAGGCACTTTGAGGCTGGTGCAGTGATTTTGTTTCTTCTTTCTTTGCCCCTTCCTGGTCTTGCAACTGCCCAAGATGCAGCTGGAGAAGGGCGGGAGGGCCCGTGCCTGGGCTGCAGCTCCCTCCCTCACCATCCTCAGGGTTGTGAGGGGTTCTGTTGCTGTGCAGGGAGGCTGGAGCTGTTCAGGATGAGGCCTTGCAGCCTGTCTTGTTGTGAGTGTCCATCACCAATGTCTGTCCTTGTCCCAGGGTCTCGGTGCTGCCTTCAGCGTGGGGCTGTGTCCATGAGTCCTGCAGGGACATGTCTGTGCTGGCTCCAAGGAGGCTGTTGGGGTGGCCAGAACATGGGGAGCCCCAACATTCTGTCCTGGGAGACACCAAACAGCCCTGAGCCCCAAAACCTTTTACCCATGAGGTGGGGACCGATCCCAACCTGCAGCCGGGGGATGCTCTGGGGGCAGAAGCAGAGGTGACCCCTGGCCATGGCTCCTGTCTCTTTCCCAGATCAGCCAACCTGTACCAGAAGCTGTCCTTCCCCATAGCCTCAGCCCCACCAGCAGCTCTGGCACCCGGCACCTTCCACACCTCCAGCATCCCTGACCCTATGGGTTTGCTGCAGGAGCCTCTGGGTATGGATCTGCAAGTGAAGAGCAGCCTTGGCCCAAGTGTGGCAGCAGCCGCTGGGGGTGGCCAGCTGGGGGCGGGGGGC
>NW_009915019.1:0-13290 GCF_000696875.1 Nestor notabilis | reverse complement strand
GCCCTTGGCCCAGGTGTGTCTGCAGCAGCTGTTGATGACCAGCTGGAGCAGTGGCAGAGCCCTGCCATCCCCACAGGAGCATCCCTGTCCTGCTCCAGCTGACCTCGGGTGTCCAGTGAGTTCATGGTTCCTCCTGTGGGTATCTACAGCCAAGCTCTTTGCAGGGCCTGCTCTAGTGGAAGGTGTCCCTGCCCATGGCAGGGGGTTGGAAGTGGATGAGCTTTAAGGTCCCTTCCAACCCAAATCATTCTATGTGGCTCTTCTACTTTCAACAAAGGCCTCTCTGGTGGAGTCTTGCTGTTTGGCAAGAGGTGAAGGTCTTGGGCCCTGCATCCCTTCACTACTAGTTGGGGGAAGATCAGGGAATCCAGCTCATGTGCTTTGTAGACCCCCTTGGGCATTTGGGTAAATCTACTCTTTGTTTCCAGGCTATGGCTTTTAAATCCCATCCTTCCCACCCCTCTTCCATTTGGAGTAGCCCATGGCCTGCCTGCCTGCCTTTAGACTCATGCTAAGCCTGCAGCTGCATTGTACATGGCAGGAGGATGGGACTTGGCCGCACAGGGTTAGGTGGGAAATGCACAAACTAACAGTTGTCCCAAGGGTTTAATCCCCACTTTCAATTGACATTCAACAGGAGGTGCATGGAACGGCATAAACTGCTCTGGCAGGGATGAAGTGGAGCTGAGGAGCACAAGGACGAGTGCATGGAGCTGGGGGGGGGGTGGGGGGGGGGGCATTATTCAGCATTCTCACTTTGCGTATTGATTGTTTCCGAGGAGAAACCCAGTTCTGTTTTGTGAGCTCGAGCAGACACCAGGCCTGTGAGAGTGTCTGGATCAAGCTGAGCCTTTCATGCCTGCTGTGCCTGAAGTTCTGTCCCCGGGAAATGCTGTTCAGCCTGGGAAGGAGCTCAGGAGCTCGCTGTGGCTGTCACCCCTGCTTGTGAGCGATGCCTGAGGAGGTGGTGGGATGTCAGTGTGAGACCAGAAGGCAGAATGAGAGACTGTGAGGAATGGAACACGGCTGGAGCTGTGTGACAGGCAGAAGGTGTCCAATGTGACACACACACACTCACTACTGTGAGCAGTTGATACCACCTCGAATGAGCTGGGGAGCACCAACGGCTGCCAGATCACTTGCAGCACTGGGCGGGTGCAGTTCTGGTGTTCTCGGCATAAGAGGGACATGGAGGGGTTGGAGCAAGTCCAGAGCAGGCCACCAGGATGAGCAGGGGCTGGAGCAGCTCCTCTACGGAGACAGGCTGAGAACATTGGGGCTGTTCAGCCTGGAGGAGAGAAGCTGAGTGGAGACTGCAGTGTCGGGAGGGGGCTACAAGGATGCTGGAGAGGGACCTTCATCAGGGACTGTAGTGATAGGACAAGGGGTGATGGGTTCAAACTGAAACAGGGGAAGTTCAGGTTACGTCTAAGGCAGAAGCTCTTCCCTGTGAGGGTGCTGAGGCGCTGGCACAGGGTGCCCAGAGAAGCTGTGGCTGCCCCATCCCTGGCAGTGTTCAAGGCCACATTGGACACAGGGGCTTGGAGCAACCTGCTCTAGTGGAAGGTGTCCCTGCCCGTGGCAGGGGTTGGAGCTGGAGGAGCTTTAAGGTCCCTTCCAACCTAAACCACTCTGTAGTTCTATATGGTAGGTGTTTGGATGCTCCTTAGAAAGGAAGGAGAGACCAAAGCCATTGTGGAGGACACTGGCTTTGAAGCTGGTCTGTACTGGGGACCTGTGGGAGCTCTGAAGGGTAGGTGCTCCTGAGCAGGCTGCTGCTGGCCATGACATTAGTGCTTTGCTCTCACCTCTTTCTTGTCTTCAGAATGGTTTGAAGCTGCCTTGGTGACATCTCTCCTTTCTTTGAGTCCCAGCAGCCTGCAGAGGGGAAAGCTCTGGCATCTTCTGCAGGTCCCTTGCAGGGATGTGTGGCTTTGCTCTGGCCATGCTGGCACATCAGCCCAGCAAACCACAACCTGGAAACCAAGTGTAAGAGGAAAGGGCAAATCTTCAAAGCAGCAGGTTTCGTGTAGCTCCCTGGGATGTGTCTCTGCCACAGGAGCCAGAGTGTCTACCGCAACCAGACATCGTGGAGCATGGCCAGGACATGGCAGGTTCCTGCAGTGTGCTCATGTGAACAGGGTGTCCTCTGAATGTGTTGTGTAGTAGCAGCAGGAGGTCGATGGGGGCCAGCCCCAAGCAATGACATTGATCTGTTGTTGGGCAGAGGGAGCCTGGGGTGTGCACCAGTGAGCGGGAGACAAATGCAACGTGCACGGGGAAGTCTGAGGCACAATCACTTGGGGCCAGAATGGGGCTGCCTGGTGACAGATCGGGTCTCTTGTCACTTGAAGGGGAAGTCTTGGCCTTGAGGGCAATTCCCTCCTGCACCAAACTCCAATTAGCAGAGCCACTCATCCTCCTGCCAGGCTCCCAGTGCTGGAAGCACAAATCACAGTCCCCATGATTATAGACACAGTCGATTGCAAATTGTGGGCAATTTGCAGCAGGGAATGTGCCTGGCTCTGGGATGTGTGTATGTATTTACAGTGCTGGATACAGCAATACAGTCATTATGTGGTATTAATAACATGGCCTGCTTTATAAATAACAGGGAATCTCTCTCTGGCTCTGCTGCTCTGCAGTGTGGCTCGAGGCATGGAGCTCTTGGCCTGCTGACAGCAGGAGTGTCAGGGGGGTAGCCTCAGTTTTCTGGCAAACAGAGCCAAGTACCATGTGCAGGGTGGGTAAATGGCGTCAGGGGTTGATGTGGACTGAGCTGGGCTGGTTGTGGAAGTGTCCAACCTCCCAGCTCCTCATCTGAATCCTTCCTTGGATTGTCTTCTCACCTACAAGTGATGCTGCTCTATTAGGCTGGTCCCTGGGAAAAGCCATCCAAGGCACCTCCTCCTGCCAAACCCCTCCCCTGCATCCCATCCCTCTCCAGAAGGTGCTGGGACCTGGGGGAAGATGTGGCAGACCTCCAGGGACAGCACCACATGCATCGCTCTCAGCTCCATAAATCCCAAGAAAAACATGCCCGGTCTTTTTATGACCCTGGTGTTTCCTCTCTCTGGGCAGCATCTCCTGCTGGAGCAGTTTCACTTTATTTGGGTACGTAAATACTTATGGGACATGGAAATAAGCTCTGTCACCTGGTAACTCTGACACTTGCCTTTGCTCCTGTTTACACAGCAGGGACTGATTTAGCTGTGGGAAGGGGAATAGCTCCAGCAGGACAGTGGATCCGGTGGCTGGTGCCTCACCCTCCAGCCTGGGGGAAATGGGCATCATCAGTTTGGCAACAGCTTCACAGAGGTTCCATTCACACCTTACTGAAGCAGGTGAAAATCAGGGCAGAACTTCTCCCTCTGTAGCATCAAGCATGAAGCCTTCATCGCAGGAAGTTGGATTTGGTGAATAGCTCTTCTGCTGACGTTCCAAGAGGTGGGGGGTAAGGGTTTGAGATCTGTGCCCTGAGTTTGCTGCACAAACCGTAGGTGAGATGTAGAGCTAAGAAATGTCAGCACTGGAACTGCTGCTCCTCTGTCATGGCATGTTCCTGTGAGCAAGCTGTTTACAATGCTCCCGTGAGACCCCGTTTGCAGCACTGGGTGCAGGGCTGGTGTCCTCAGTGCAAGAAGGACATGGAGGTGTTGTTGGAACAAGCCCAGAGGAGGCCACCAGGATGAGCAGGGGCTGGAGCAGCTCCTCTGTGGAGACAGGCTGGGAACATTGGGGCTGTTCAGCCTGGAGAAGAGAAGCTGCTGGAGACCTCAGAGCAGCTTCAGTGTGTGAAGGGGGCTACAAGGATGCTGGAGGTGGGACCTTCATCAGGGAATGGAGTGATAGGACAAGGGGTGATGGGTTCAAACTGAAACAGGGGAAGTTCAGGTTAGGTCTAAGGCAGAAGCTCTTCCCTGGGAGGGTGCTGAGGCGCTGGCACAGGGTGCCCAGCACAGGTTGCCCAGAGAAGCTGTAGCTGCCCCATCCCTGGCAGTGTTCAAGGCCAGGTTGGACAGAGCACTGGGAGATGACGTGGTCTAGTGTGAGGCGTCCCTGTCCATGGCAGGGGGTTGGAAAAGGATGGCCTTAAGGTCCTTTCCAACCCAAACCGTTCTATGATGCCAACACAGAGCAAGGAGAGTCTCCAACCTGGAGCAGCTGCCCGTGGGAAGACCATGCAGGTTTACTTTGCCTTAGCTGTGCCCTGCCATGAGCTGCTCCGGCAGCAACCTTTTTCCAGGCCAGAGCTGAGTCTTTGAAGCTGATGATGCTCCTTGAGAGCCCTGTGCACGTGGGCACTCACCCTCTGCTGAAGGTTTTATGGGCTTCCAGCATCTCGGCTTTCTGCCGCAGTTACAAGTAAATGAGGGTTGTGACCTGCTGCAGAGGGAAGCCCCAGCTGTGCTCAGGAGCAGCTTGTTTCCATGCTAATGAGGCCTCTTAGGCAGGAAAGACGTGTCAGTGATGGATGATGCTGTGCTCCCAACCTCCCTCCCTGGCTGCTGCAGAGCAGCCTCGCCTTGCGCATCCCAGCTACCCTTGGTCACAGAGGAACCTGGACCTGGGACCCCCCGAGGATGCAGCCCATGGGGGATCCCTTCCCCCCATCGGTAGATAATTTGGGGTTTTTTTCCATAAAGAACTTTCTGCCAGCCTCTGGCAGGGATCAGCACATGCACACGAGCACTGTTGCTTCTCCACTTTGTCATGATTTGCCTTTTTCTGTATTGCCTCTTTCGAGTAGATTAGTCTTGGAACAGCTTTTACTTTCCCAAAACCAAGGTTTTATTTCATCTTCCCATCTAATTCATCCATGCACAGGATCCCAGGGTATTAGTTAAGGCTTAGTTGGAAGAGTTCCATGTGACTGTATTTTCTCCCTAGCTTTCATAGCCTAACATCAGACAGGCCATTAACTTGAGCACTGAACCTAATGAGAAGAATTGGTCTGATTTTGTAAGAATGATTCCATTTTGATTCAGTGTGATTGTCCCTGAACACAGACATCTCTCCACCACTTGCAACTACTAAATCTTGTGAGGTCCTGCTGCTGCTGCACCTCTCTGCATGTTTTACAGGTATATTAAACCCTCTTCTGATTTATTTCTTTATATGTGCCATCTGTTCACAGGATCAGCAGAATATAGATGCTCACTGGAAATCTACCTGGGCTGGTAAAGGGAGAGGACACTACTTACATCCAAGTTGCTTCCCCACTTCATGCACTCTTTAATTCCTGCAGTGTTATTCCATAGTCTCATTCTGATTTCTCCTCCCAGCCCCGCTTTTGTAGTTCTGATCCAGTACCTTGTACTGTCCCCCCACACTTGCCTGGCTCAGCTTTACATTGCAGCATGATTCTTTCTCTGCTTAAATCTGTAACTTTGCTCTTTATTCCCCATGGAGGGAGGTCTCTTGCTCTGCATTATAGTGCTGCCTTGAGGGTGAGGTTCTACAAGTCATCTGAGATCAAGTCTTTTTCTCTACTCTCATGTCCATTATGAGCACTGTGGATTTTTTCCCTTTCTTTCTAGGAGCGTGGTGTTCTCACTTCCTATAGCAAATAACCAGGAGCAACTGGTTTGGTGTTCATCAGCTCACCTTCTACTAAGCATATTTCATTCCCCAATTTAGGGAATTGGGTCATTTTGACATTCATTCATTAGCAGACCTTGATAGAAAATCTATCTCGTGACCCTTGGGGGTGCTCGTTTTGCTGAACTTGCTTCTACCCAGAGACAGAATCCTCCTTTGACTCTTTTCTACTCAGCAGCTGCATTCTTGGAGACCTTGACTTGCAGTAGAGGTTCAGGTGGCATCTCCATGTACTTGTGTTGGTTTCAGACACTGCCTGTTTCTGGTGATGAATGATGGTCTCTTGAGTCTGTGGTTCATGTCAAGACTATGCAGGTGCTCTAGAAGTAAGGTGAATGCACGTGCTGTGGAATATAGTCTTGAGGGAGGCAACAGAGAGACAGATCTATCCATCCGGTCTTTTGGAGACCAACAAATCTCTCAACAGCCCAACTTGTGGGACTGGGGTGGTACAAGAGACGCATGTCCCAGCACAGACTCTAGGCCAGGAAGGTGCAGAGATGTGCATGGGTGAGGCACAGCTTTATCCTGCTCCCTTGCGTTGTGCTAACCGTGTCCTGCCTTTTTATCTTTTAGGCCAGCATCAGCCTCCAGGCTCAGGTGCCCCTTTCTTAACAGGAAGGTTCTTCCAGCCAAAACTTGGTCTGTGCTCACCCACTCTTTTGGTTCTTCCCCATGCTCTTGCCCTGGCTCACTCCACAGCAGGGGAGCACAGAATCACAAACTGGTTTGGGTTGAAGGGACCATAAAGCTCATCCAGCTCCAACCCCTGCCACAGGCAGGGGGACCTTCCACTCACGGAGGGTTTTTTTTTTGTCTTGAAACAGTCCGAGGGAGGGGCCAGCCACAGCTTCTCTGGGCACCCTGTGCCAGCGCCTCAGCACCCTCACAGGGAAGAGCTTCTGCCTTAGATCATCAGTCCCTGATGAAGGTCCCTCTCCAGTATCCTTGTAGCCCCCTTCAGACACTGGAAGCTGCTCTGAGGTCTCCAGCAGCTTCTCTTCTCCAGGCTGAACAGCCCCAATGTTCCTGTCTCCATAGAGGAGGCGCTCCAGCCCCTGCTCATCCTGGTGGCCTCCTCTGGACTTGTTCCAGCATCATCCTCCCAGGTTCCCTGTATCCCTGTTCTATACATCATTGCATCACATATGACGTGCTTAAGGAAAAGGTGTTTGACTTCTTACTCGCACCATCCTGGAGGCAAAACAGGGAAATGTGATGGAATGTGGGACAACAAAATGGAAAAGGAAGCAGAAACAGGGATGGATGAACCTCCTGGGGCAAGCAGAGGTTAGCCTGGAAACCTGCTTGGAAGCAGGAGCCGGGGAGGCCAATGCAGGGAGGCAGCAGCTGGGTAGGGAGAAGTTTTCTCTGTGTTCCCTTTGCCTTTCACAGTGTTATAAATTCAGGTCCTGTCTGGACCCAGAGACTGTCTGGAGGCCAGAGGGCACTGCGGCTGCCAGCAGACGTGAGGTGAAGCAGGGTGAGATGGATCCTCCATGCTGAGCCAGGCATAGAAGGCGGCTCTGGCAGGACAGATGAGCCCCAGCCTGGTGTCCCACCATGTGCTCACCCTTAATGCAAAGAGGGGCAGCTTTGGGAGGGCAAAATCCCTGGAGAAGGGGGTTGGGAGTGAGGGGTATATGGAGCAACCAGAGGGCTCAAGGCTGCACAGAGAAGTGTCTGCCTCGCTAGTTGTATGAGCCTCCAGCTTAATGCATGGCAAATCCTGACACAGCTGAAATAAACCATGTCCAAGTGGAACTTCTTCCCAATTACAATTCATTAGTGAGCCCTGAGCCATGGGCCTGACCACAATCAATACTTAGCTGGTGGAGAAGTGATTTGTATCCCTCCCTGGGGACCTCAGGAGGAGGCAGGTCCATCCCACACCAGCATGGTTGGAGCTGAACCTACCTGCAGAGTGGGGTCCCACTTGGGTCCCATCTAGCCTTGGATCCCTGTGTATGGTGCAGGGATGAGGACATGGTCCTCCTTCCCTCACCTTGCCCCTCCATGGTGCAAGAACACACCCACTATTGGAGTCTTGGTGTGACTTGAGGTGGGTTGGCCATAGAGGACATGAGCTCCTGACAGCTCCCCACATCCCCTCTTTTTGTAGGAGCTGTTATAGAATCATAGAATAGTTTGGGTTGGAAGGACCTTCAAAGCTCATCCAGTCCAACCCCCCGCAATGAGCAGGGACATCTGCAACTGGGTCAGGTTGCCTGAGGAGCTGGTGGCAGGCGCTGCCCACCCAAGTTCTTGTCATACCCTGTCCACTGCCTTCCTGGAGAACCTTGGGAAGGTTTCTGGCCACTCTCCATTGCCATGGCCACTGAGTGAGGAGGACACAGTGACCTGATCTTTTATGAGTGGAGCCATTGTCTGCAGTGGCTGGGACATGGACCTCTCCTCTACCCAGGTTATTTGGGGACTTTGGAGATCAGAGATGGGGCCAGAGGGCTCAATGCAGCCTATGGCCAGGAGCTACTTTTTGCCAGTATCTCCTTCTTGGGAAGCTAAGGTCGCTCTATGGAGCACAGCATGCCAGGGGGGCTTGTAGCTGTTACCTGCTCCTCCACAAACACTGTTCCTGCAGACCAAGAGCCACTGCAACCTGTGGTGGCCTGGCTGCCCTCGGGTAGTGCTGGATCCAACTGAGGGCATTGGGTCTACAAATGTTCCCATTAAATTCATGGACAAGTCCTTAAGAAGTGGTGGTATCTTCACTAAAGAGGTCTTCAGGCCTGGATTAGATGGCTTTTAGCAATAGACATCTTGGCCAGTCATGAGATAAGTCTTGGGCAACATGATCTAGTGTGAAGTGTTCCTGCCCGTGGTGGGGGTTGGATGATGTTAAGGTCCTTTCCAACCCAAACCATTCTACGGTTCTGTAAGTAGGTACCTGGCCCACATCATATAGGAGGTCTGACCAGGTGATCTGCTTGTCCCTTCTAGCATCTCCACCATCAACGTGCAGGGGTGGCCTTGACACCCTAAGGAGAAATGGGATAGGTTGCCATCTCAGACCTTCTCCTGCTGTTATCTCCAGGCACTGAGGGCTTTGCCCTGCTGTTCCTGTTGCGTTTGAGCTCCGAATGTGTGTTTGCAGACCAAACACTTCTCACGGATGATTTTGTTCAGCCATTTCCAACTTTAATGCTTGATTTTGATCAAATGTGACGCCCGGGATAGTTCTTGAACATGTCCCCAGTGACTCTTCTGGTTCACTTAGTTGTCTGTTCCTCCACCAAATGGCACAGATTAGGGATGCAGCCCGTGCTGCCAGATGCAATTGTTCTCTTTGGACTTCCTGGCACAAGCTTGTTTCTTTTCAGACTTTAGCGTAGAAAATGTTCACTGAGAAATTACAGCTCCAAGGGAAGGGCTGTGCCAAGAACAATGCCTCAACCTCACTTAAGAACAGTTCATTAGAGGTGGAAGGTTTTTGCATGAGGTGTATTTCATCCCAGGAACGTACCTGCCTGGCCCAGGTACAGGTCTATGGAACAGAAGTGTTCTGTGCTGGCTCTCAAGATGCTCATCTGCCAAAGCCTCTGAGACAGGCTCATTTTGGCAGTGAATGACTCCAGAATGATTCTTCTCCTTTATTAGATCAGCCCAAAGTGCTGCAAGTTCTCCCTGGGTGCTACTGAAGAAACCAATGGTGGGTTTAGCCAAGTTTCTTGAAGGAATGAGTTACCAAGAAATGTGGAAATCCTCCAGGCTGGGCCTATACTCCCACATTTAATAAATACATTAAAAGCTTCTTTAAGGCAAATGCTTTAAACCCACTTTTCCTCATGCGTGGAAAGGGAAAACCACTTTGAAGGATTCTTTCTGAAATGAAACGTTGGCGTGGGGGAACACCTCAAGGTGGGACAGGGCCTCGTTTATCACAGAATCATAAAATCATAGGATGGTTTGGGCTGGAAAGGACCTTAAGATCATCCAGTTCCAACTCCTTGCCATGGGCAGGGATGCTTCACACTAGAGCAGGTTGCTCCAAGGCTCGGTCCAACCTGGCCTTGAACACTGCCAGGGCTGGAGCATTCACCACCTCTTTGGGCAGCCTGTTCCAGCTCCTCACCACCCTCAGAGTACCCATTTACACATGGATAAGCTCCGTGAGCACAGGGAGGTGGTTCCTAGTGCTCGAGGTGGGTTTGAAGGTGCACATGTGAAACATGCAGGCTCTTAAAGTGTGGAGTCACCACGAAGACATGGAACACGATTAAAGGAATAGCCACCTTCCACTTGTCAGCTCTGCATTATGATCTGGGCAGCAGCTGCAGATGCCATCAGCAATTTGCTTTCCAGAGGGTTTTCCAAACATCACATCCACATTAAAGTGTCTAGAGGCAGATGTCCAAAATGAAAAGCATCCTTGCCCAAGCTCAAGCAGGTTAGAGCATGTAGCCAAACATGCTGCAGCCAGGATCTGTCAGCAACAAGACACAAAAAGCTTGCAGACACCTTTGGGAAAACTCTCAAGATTGTCCTGGGAGCAGAGAGAGGGCCTGGAAGGCTCTTGGAAATCCCATAGAGATCCAGCACATCTTGTGCTCCCCTTTAAAAGCCATCTCGCTTCCATGTAGTATTTGTACTGCTTGTTTGCAGAACAACTCTTAATAGACAAATGACTGCAGATTAAAAGCTGAATACATTAGTTTTCTTTTGTCCTTGATCTAAATCTTGTATTTCCCTGATATGCTTTCAACTGAGGTGTTTTATACAACAGCTTTCCTTCATTTTCACTCTGCTGCTGCAATACTACTAATTGGTAAGTGGAACTATTTGATGGCATTTACATGTTATTTTGAAAGAGAAAATCATCCCCAAAATACCACATTTTTAAAATACAAATGCAGCAGAAACTTAACGAAACCATTTTCTTAAAATACACTGAAAATACCCTGTGATTTCGGAAGACTCTTTTCTACCAGGAATGTTAGCTCTTGGAAAGGATGCGAGGCTGAATTCTAACATCCTGACAAGCTCTAATTGCAGCAAGGTCTGTAACCATGCGCTGACTGCCCAGGCAGGAGCAGCTCCTCAGCACACACTGAAAGCTGCCTGGGAACATGTGCCAAGTGGGTGGAACGCGTTTCCCTGCCAGGCCCACCTCATCCCTGTGTGTGGGATGGTTGTTTCTCCAAATTTGGTTGGCATTTGGGTTTCATCCCCATCGGTTGCTGTGTGGGTCTGCATGGAGCACCTGCCCTGATGGAGATGAGCTCCCGCAGTCTCTATTGACACCATCACGTCTGATTTCCCCGGTAACGTCTTTACATCCTCTGACATGATCTGCTGTAACCATAGATACACAGCAACACTTTGCCACGGTTGGGTTTGGGTTTTTTTTCCCCTCTCAGATGCTGTCAGCCTCCTCGGGCATGTGATGACTCGGGCTGCTCCCTGAGCAAGGGCTCAGCGTTTGAAGCAAATACAAATTAAAGCTTAACTTTGCTCTGAACACCCCACTGCTGGGAGGCAAAGGTCTCTGGCTCACCAACGGCCACCTCTTCCCATTTAATGAGAAGCCCGTAATGGACCTGCCCCAGGCGTTGCTTTGACACAGCCCAGCAGCTTCCCTTCTCCTGGGAAGCCAGGACACAGCATCAGGGCAGGATGGAAAAGCGGAAAAGCTGGAGAGGGGCTTTGGACAAGGGATGTAGGGACAGGACAAGGGGAACGGCTTGAACCTGCCAGAGGGGAGATTGAGATGAGCTCTGAGGCAGAGGCTCTTCCCTGTGAGGGTGCTGAGGCGCTGGCACAGGGTGCCCAGAGAAGCTGTGGCGGCCCCATCCCTGGCAGTGTTCAAGAGCAGGTTGCTCCAAGCCCCTGTGTCCAGCCTGCCCTCATCTTGCTCTAGTTGAAGGTGTCCCTGCCCATGGCAGGGGTTGGAACTGGATGAGCTTTATGGTCCCTTCAACCCAAACCAGGCTGGGATTCTGTGATTCTATGATCCCTGCACCTCCACCTTGGCTTCAGTGCCAACCCAAGCCTCCAGACCAGGTGTGGTAACTCCTTTGCAGCATCGCAGGATGTTCTTACCCTCCGTGGCACAGATGCAGCTGCCTTGCTCTGGGATCAAAGCAGATCCAGGAGCTGCATCCACATCCTCTGCACCCGGGCAGGGGAAGATACCACCCATCTGTCCTCCCACAACCAAGTGTACCCTCTCTGCAGAGTGCCCAGAGCATCCTTCAGGAGGGAGCAGCTTCAGGGAGCTGTGGTGCATCTGGCAGTGTGAGCCCACAGCTCGCCAGGAGCTGCTGCTCTACTGGGGAGGAGCAGGGACAAAGTGGCTCCTCTGTGACAGTCCCCTGCCAATGCAGTTGTGGCTTCTTCCAGGCGCTGCTCTGGGAGGGCTTCACACCCCTCCTTGTCCCGGTTCAGCTGGGTATATCCTGCAGTTCCCGTTGGCCAGACCAGGGTAACCCCCCATGGGCCCAGCAAACAGCCAGTGCTGGAGCTGCCCCGCAGGAGCGAAGAGCTTAGTTAAGAGAAAAAGGACTTTGCAGAAAGGTGTCTGTGCTACTGGGTCACAAAGAGCCAAGCACAGGCCAGTGCAGTGACCTGTCCTGGGCACAGCTCAGGCTGCCAGCACCCAGTGTCACAGGGTAACCCCTGCTGGTCCCCGGAGCCAGCATCCCCCAGGAAAGGATCTGGAGGGAAGGAGCATCAACCACTGCTGTCAGTGGTGGGTCCAGCACTGCTGAGCACCGGGCTGGGTCTCACTGTAGGAATGTTAGAGCATCTGTGTGTGGGACACAGGCCCACAAGCATGGACTGAGCACCAGCAGGAGCTGTGCTGACCCGTCCTACCCACCAGCGGTAGCCATGGCTTTGAATGCTCCTCTAACCCCTTTCTTGCTCTGTACATGTATTCTGTACCATTGCAGAGGACAAGAGTGCAGGTGACACAATCCTGACTGAGAAGATGCTGGGACAGGACACAAGCACAGGATGCTGGAGAGCTTGAAGCCTCTCTAGGCTGAAACAGAGGAAAGGAGACATGGTCATTCTCAGGAAGCATTCTCAGTGTGCAGGAAGCCAGCTCTGGTGCATTGCACAGGAGAGCAGGAGGGATGGATCCAGGCAGGGGATGACTGTGGTGCAGCAGCAGCAACTGTGCTTGGTGCAGGGATGGTCTGAGGGTGAACTGGTAGCACCTCAGTAGGGAGGACCTGCAGCTCCATCACTGCTCCTGTCCCTGCTATCACCGTGTGCTGGCACTGGAAGTCCCCTGGAGATGCCTCAGCAGGACAGAGGAGCTCTGCTAATCTTTGACAGCAAAGTGTGCTCCCAGCTGTGAGCTGGTGCTGAGCACAAACAACAGCAATGATGTAACAGCAAAGCATTTGGTAGGGATCTTAGCCTGACTGAAGAATCCTGGATCCCTCCTGCAAATAGTCCACTTCAAGTCCGTGGTCCCTTCCCCAGAATCCCTTGGCTGCAGCTCCTCCCTTGCCCCTCTGCTGCCCACAACCTCCTGCTCCGACCTCTGTCGGCATCATCACCCCTTTGGTCCCACAAGGAAGGACCGGGACACTCCTCGTGCACTGTCCACCCTGCACAGCCTCCCCTCCTCAAGGCACCCTCTCTCAGGGCCACATCCTCCCATGGCACCACTCCTTTTGCTCCCCCTGCACCCTCAAAGCAGACCCACAACCCCATCCC
>NW_009915018.1:0-2287 GCF_000696875.1 Nestor notabilis | reverse complement strand
AGGAGGTCATGTGGGACAGTGTTGAATGCCTAATACATGATCCCAAGCAACAATTCAAAAACATATCCTTGGACTGCTTTAAGGCTATAAGCAGCTTCAGATCACTAGTCTCTTACAAAATAGTTATTTTATGTAAACCTGATGAATAACACTTCATCCAGGCTAAGGCCAGCTCTGATACATGCTTATCCTATTATTTTCAGCTATGCTGGTAAAAATGATGCTTAAATATCAATAAAGAAATGTATTTCTCTATGAACATCTGTTATCTTAGGATGAAAAAATGTCAGTCATGAAGAGTGGCAAAGATAATGCAGTGTGGAGATGTAAGTAAAACTATTTAAACATTAAAATCACATTAGTAATTGTACTTGCAGTATAAGAAGTTATATCACGGAAGAAGCACTTTACAGCTGCCAGTAAAAAGAGAGAGATAAATCTTTGCAATAGAGATAATAGCCTGACCTGGAACAGCAGGTCCATCAGCATCAGCTGGACAAGTAAGTGGGACAACTGGGAAATGACAGTTATATGGGCAACTTCCCTTTTAAGGCTTAAGGATAAAGAAATGTTTGACTTTGTAAAGTTAGACAGAAATGTTTTTAAAAACCTCCTTACTTCAGAGAAAACGTAACTACGCTGTATGTTAATGACTAAGTGTTAAGAAAAAAATTCTCATTGAATAAGGAGCTCTTAGTCATAAAATGAGTAAGAGTTGTGGAATGCAGCTTCATGTAATGCAGTGGAATCTGCATAAAATAATATAATTCAAAGTTTCATTATAGGTATAATGAAATGTGAGTTTGCAGATCAAAAAAATTCATCATTAAAAGCTGGAAATCAAAGAAGCATTAAAGCACAAACATACCTGACAATCTGATTCAGATATTGAAATTGGTATTGGGCTAATTAAAATGTTCACTGGAATACAGAATCTTTTAGATTTAAAAATGTTATCACAGGGTGCCAAAAATAATGATTTAAAAGCTTGATAAAGCAATTCCTTGTATGATTTCCCTCACTCTTTCCTTGAAGGGTTTTGGGATTTACTTCAAACCCAGCATGGTGTTTAGAACAGAGTAAGGAGAAGTTGCATAGAAGATGTTTTTTCCAAAAACTGGTTTCAGAGAATTAAGAAGTAGTAGTAGATGTTGGAAGAGACCTCTTGAGACTGTCTAGTCCATCTCCTCCTGCTCAAGCAGAGTTGGGTAGACTAGGTTATCTAGGACTGTGTCCAGTTGGGTTTTGAATATCTCCACAGATCAAGACTGTGCAACTGCTCTGGGCAACCCATTCCAGTGTTTTTCATATTAAAAAAAAAAAAAAAAAAAAGTATTTTCTTGTATTCAGATGGAGGTTTCTATAGGTACATAGCAAACAAATATATCCTTTATATATCAGTCCAGTATACAGTAAATCTAAGGAAGTAATTTATTTTGTATACATAGAAAAGAATGTTTATGCTTCCATTTAAAATTTCCCAGGTGTTTTCAATTGCAGAGCATCAAAGAAAGATGCATCTAAACCAAGATTGTTTTGTGTGGGTTTTTGTTTTGTTTTTGTAGAAGTGTCTTTTGTATCCAAAATTAATTCCTAGTTCTCAGGAAATTCTTAGGAATCCTCTGATGGAAAAAGAAGGACACAGATTTCTGCTAGTTTGAGACAGCAGCAGGTTTGCTAAAAACTAAAGTACCAGCATTTCAGACTGAGTATGCTTTTGGAAAAGACATTTCTAGCTCAGAATGAAGTCACGTTAAAAACAACAAAACAAAAATTTACACTTTTAAAAAGCCATCAGTATTCATTTTACTCTCAGTCTTGTTCCCTTCTCCCTTTTAAATAACTTAGAAAAGGTCTCAGTGAGAGCAAGAGAGGCAGAAAACATATTTTTAAAGTTTTATATTTTTAAAGTTTTCCTGCCTGACCAATTTGGTGACCTTCTATGATGGGGCTACGGGACTGATGGACAGAGGCAGAGCAGTTGATGGCATCTACCTGGACTTGTGCAAGGCATTCAACACTGTCCCACACAACATCCTTGTCTCTAAATGGGAGAGACACCAATTTGATGGATGGACCACTCAGTGGATAAAGAACTGGCAGGATGGCCACATGCAAAGAATTGTGGTAAACAGCTCGATGTTCCGTTGGAAAGCAGTGACAAGTGGTGTCCCTCAGGGATCGGTGTTGGGACTTGTCTTGTTCAACATCTTTGTCAGCGACATGGACAGGGGGATTGAGTGTACCCTCAGCAATTTTGCTGACAGCACCAAGCTGTGTGGCTCGG
>NW_009915017.1:9442-72307 GCF_000696875.1 Nestor notabilis | reverse complement strand
CCTCACTTGGAGTATTGTGTCCAGTTCTGGTGTCCTCAACAGAAAAAGGACATGGAGCTGTTGGAGCAAGTCCAGAGGAGGGCCACGAGGATGATAGGGGGCTGGAGTATCTCCCGTGTGAAGACAGGCTGAGAAAGTTGGGGCTGTTCAGCCTGGAGAAGAGAAGGCTGTGTGGAGACCTCATAGCAGCCTTCCAGTATCTGAAGGGGGCCTACAAGGATGCTGGGGAGGGACTCTTCATTAGGGACTGTAGTGGTAGGACAAGGGGTAATGGCTTTAAACTTAAACAGGGGAACTTTAGGTTAGATATAAGGAAGAAGTTCTTCACAGTGAGGGTGGTGAGGCACTGGAATAGGTTGCCCAAGGAAGTTGTGAATGTTCCAACCCTGGAGGTGTTTAAGGCCAGGCTGGACAGAGCCTTGGGCGACATAGTTTAGTGTGTGGTGTCCCTGCTCATGGCAGGGGGGTTGGAACTAGATGACCTCAAGGTCCTTTCCAACCCAAACCATTGTATGATTCTAGAATTCTACTTATCAGTTAAATTTGCTACAGTATCTCCTAAACATCTTCTAGTTCCAGATACTCTTTAGCTACATTCCTTTTTTGTTTACAATAAATTTTGTCCGAAGGTCATAACATTCTAAAACTATGTCAGCTACAATGCTTTATCTTATATAAGGATCCTTATTACATTCTTTTGGCTGGGCTTTTTAGGTTTGGAAAGTTTTGTTGTTATGTACAAAGCCAACAAGCTTAAGGTTACTTAAAACTAAATTTTCTTATTTACAAAGGATTTTATTTCATTTTTTACTTACTTGTCTCAAAACACAGTTGTATACAACTATGTGGAGATAAAATCTGAGAAACTCAGGCAAAAGCCTTATAACAACGTGAAAACACACAGTGTTTGTACCTATAATTTTTATATATTCATCCGAACAATAATTAAAACAAAACAGTCAACCACTTAAAGTTACCTAACAGCACATCATTAAAATAAAAAAATCCCTAGAAGTAATGAACTAATCCTTGACACACCAAAGACTATCATCAGGATTTTGCACCCTGTGTACAATACATGCAGCTTTCCCTTCTGCACAGAGAAGTTCAAGCTTGAACAGCAACCCTGAAACATCACTGACCCAAACCCAAAGATTTCCTGGATTACCTACATATCAAAATTGTACACAACATTGCCAGACATGTCCTAGTGTGCTTTAGAGGACCCAGTTCTCTGGTTCCCATGTTAACCCATCGGCTCTTGAAATTATACTAACATCTTAGAGCAAATTAACCTGGGTACAGGTAAGTAGATGAGAAACTGACACAGTTATGAACAAAAATGACAGGAAGCAGAAATAAAGACACTACTCAATCTCTGCTCCATGTTCACATGGTTCTTGAAGGCATCTTTGATTTTCACATTCCTTTGACAGCCTGGATAAGAAAAGGCTTCAGGTGGAGGCTGTGTTTAGAGATGTGATGGGAAAAAATGAAGAGGGAACCGGACTCTTCTCAGTAGCATTGACAGGACAAGAGGGAATGGGTACAAATTAAAAGACATGAAACTCCATCTGAATGAAAGAAAAAACTTTTTTACTGTGAGGGAGATCAGATACTGGAAAAGGTTTCCCAGTGAGGTCGTTGTGGCTGGGTGCTCCCCGCCCCACAAGCCACAACAACCAGTGGAACAGTGACCCACACATCTTGCTGGTATGCAAATATGCCTAAAAGTCAATTAGCTTATAAATAGTGGACAACCCAGGGCTCATTGAGCTCTCCTGCACAGCAGCAGGCTGCAAGCCAGGGTCTCCCCTTCAGCAGGGATGCTTTTCAAGGTTACTCTTTGAAGTTGAGAAATTCCTTGCCACAACAGATTCTCAGTAAGTGATTAATAGCATGCTAAACTTTGTGTCGTGGTTTAAGCCCAGCCGGTAACTTGGAATCACGCAGCCGCTCGCTCACTCCCCCCGCTTTTTCCTCCCCCTGCTCCGGGGGGGATTGGGGAGGAGAATCAAAAAATGTAACTCCCACGGGTTGAGATAAGAACAGTCCAGTAACTAAGGTATAATACAAAACCACTACTATTACCACCAATAGTAATAATGACAAGGGAAATAACAAGGGGAGTGAAAACAATTACTCACCACCTGTCAAATGATACCCAGCCTGACCCAAGCAGTAATCTGGCCTTCTGAGTGACTCCTCCCAGCTTATATATTGGGCATGATGTGCTGTGGTATGGAATACTCCTTTGGCTAGTTTGGGTCAGGTGTCCTGTCTCTGCTTCCTCCCTGCTTCCCCTCCTCCCTGGCAGAGCATGAGACTGAGAAAGTCCTTGGTCGAAGTAAACATCACTTAGCAACAACTAAAACCATTGGTGTTATCAGCGTTGTTCCCAGGCTGAAAGTCAAAAACACAGCACTGCACCAGCTACTAAGGAGAAAAATGTCTGCTATAGCTGAACCCAGGACACTTTGTAATCTTAAATAAGAGATATAAAGGATTGATTGTGCACATATATAATCCTTTAGACATTAACTGCTGAACAAATGTGGGCCTTGGACTGGATCCAGCTGCACCTATACTCCTCTTTGAGAAGGAGTTTTGAAAGCAAGGGGGTCCTTTATGAATATCATGACTCAGTAGGAGGGCTTCCTCAACAGTTTTGTCTGGCTGTGTCCTTTAGGCAGTAAATAATGCAGTGTACCTTGCCATCAAATCTAGTTAAACCATTCATAGTTACCACTGAAATTTGTTAACTCACTGCTTTATGTCTATAAAGTATACTGTTGCTTCTCTCTGAGTGAGGTGCATGGCACCACCACCCATGAGAGCTCATAGTCTCTACCTCTGTAGCTACCCAAAATTTAACTGAACATGGTCCTAGGCAATCTGTTCTTGCAGATCCTGCTTCAGCATGGAGGGAGGGTGGCAGGGGAGGGGCATGAGGAAGGGACTAGATGATCTCAAGAAGACCCTTCCAACCTCAATCTGTGATATTGTGATTCTCTTAGAACAGTTTTCCAATATTTATTCTTGAAACCAAATGGCTTGCTTATAAAGATGTCATGAAACTGTGTTAAGACCTCTACTAAATTCAAGATACATGACATCTAGTGGCTATTGCCTGTTCATGAGTTCTGCAGCCCTGTCACAGGAAGAAATTAAATTTGTTTGACACATGTTGTTCTTGACAAATACATTTTGGCTGTTACTCATTTCCTTGCTCCCTTTCAGGGACTTTGAAATAAGGGCTTTTTATCATTTGTAGTAGCACTGAATGTTGGCTGGCTTATGTGTCTTCCTTTTCCTCTTCTCAAAGAAAGAAATGCTCTTCCATTCTTTTGGTGCCTGATTTGTGTGAGATCTCAAAGATAACCTATAAGGATTCTAAGAACTCAGAAGCTATTTTTACATATCCTAAGATGAAATTCTTCTAGCCTGCATGATTCAAAAGCATGTTATATACACACACAGTATGCTATACAGGCTTTACTGAAGGCTAAGCTCGTACCCTTATTATGAGAATTTATAAGTCGATTGATCAAAACTGATGATTTTATTAAGTATTAATGTAAAAAAGTTCATTAAATATTCTTGGTATCACCTGTAGGTAGTATACCACTCACACTAACTATTCCCACTAACTTAAGATCATGAACATCCAAGTACTTTATTTTTTCTCTGTATTCTTATGCTATATATTCATATTTGATTGTAACAACTGACTTTCTGATCCCTGCATCTTACTTCTTGAATAGTTTCTTTCTCTGAAGTCAAAGAAGAACCCATGATTTAATCCAGTTCATCTTCTATCTGGTTTTCTATTTTTCTTCTATATTGGAATTGTGTGCACTTATGACCTTACTGTCATTTCAGTAAGAACCTGCCACTTCTCTTTTTACCCTTTGAATAAATTTTCAACTGAGGGACTGCCAGTTTTCCAAGTTTATTATTTCTGCCTTCCTGAAATCTATTGTTTTTTCATTTCCCTGATATTACTTTTTTCTTTCTTAAAGATTATGACCTCTGTTATTTAATAATCACTTTTACTCAAGTTCCCTTGTCTCAGGTTCACATCCTGAACTAGCTCAACACTCTTTGCAGCAAGTCATTTTTAGACACTTCGTTGGTGTAGTAGAAAACAATGTTCTATACGACTATCCAGGGACATTATATCACATGCACGTCTGATTCAAATGAACAATTAGTCATTTGAAGTGCTTGTCATCTGGCTTTTATTTACCCTTGATTAGGGACACTGTTCAGAAAAATTCCATTTACGTGTCTGCATGCTATTTGCATAAAAGCTTTTTGGTGTATTTCTGAGTATTTTCATTTTATCTACTACGGATTCTGAACACACAACCTCACAACTCCATGACAACTGTCCAGATTATATGACTTCACAGCATAGTCTTGTGATAGGCCTGGTCTACAATTCTAGACTAGTTGACCTGAAAACAGAACTAAAGAAAACAATACATTGTTTGTATAATTTTCTGCTGGCCAAGAACACTTACTTGTCCAGTAAATTGGATGTTCTGAATTAAGGTTCTCTGTCTGCCCAGGGAAATCTGAACTTATATCTCTGATTTCTTTAGGGAATGCCTTTAAACCTACTCTTAGATGAAAAAAGGGACATTTTCTATTGAGGCTGTCATTGTGCTAAGCAAACAAGAGTGATAGAACCAGAGGGAGGAAAAAAAAACCCCAAATTCCCCCCCCCCCCCCAAAAAAAAAAAAGCCCAAGGAAAAAATAGCTACAGTGTCACTGTTAGAGTTTTTAATCAAAATGAGATACAGAAATTTCAGATCTGCTTCCAGGTTTTTCTGTTGTTTGTTTGCTGTCTACTGTAAAACTGTATGTATTAACATCCACAGAAAGGAACCTGGCTTTGCTTTCTCCTGTCATACAGTGATTTTAGTTTTCCTTGGCATTTTCATCAGCTAATTCAATTAAAATTTTGAGCAAGAAGGGCTAATGCCGGAAACCATTGTTTACCTTTTTTTTTACTATATTTGTCAATGAAAAATTATTTGAGAATAATTATGTAATTACTGTGTCGTGGTTTAAGCCCAGCCAGCAACTTGGAACCATGCAGCTGCTTGCTCACTCCCCCCGCCTTCCTTCCTCCCCCCGCTCCCAGAGGGATGGGGAGGAGAATTGGAGGAATGTAACTCCCACGGGTTGAGATAACAGCTCTCCAGTAACTAAGGTATAATACAAACCACTACTGCTACCAATAATAATGATAAGAGGAAAAACAGGGGAGGAGCCCCCACCCCCCCGCCCCCCGCCGACCGATACCCAGCCCGACCCGAGCAGCGATCTGGGCCTTCCGGGTAACTCCCCCCAGTTTATATACTGGGCATGACGTGCTGTGGTATGGAATACCCCTTTGGCCAGTTTGGGTCGGGTGTCCTGTCTCTGCTTCCTCCCGGCTTCACCTCCTCCCTGGCAGAGCATGAGACTGAGAAAGTCCTTGGTCGAAGTAAACATTACTGAGCAACAACTAAAACCATCGGTGTTATCAGCATTGTTCCCAGGCTGAGAGTCAAAAACACAGCACTGCACCAGCTACTAAGACGGAGAAAAAATGACTGCTGTAGCTGAACCCAGGACATACTGTTAAATGTAACTACTGCTAAATGCATTGCAGGGGTGTGGAAAGGACTTGTCAAGGAGAACAAAGTGTATAGATTAAGACGTTGTTCTGATAACTTCACTTTTGTTATTGAAAAATGCAACACTGAAATAAACTGTAGTAAAATACAATTTTCCAGAGTTTTTATTTTTCTATTTCAGCTCCACTGACTGAGAATTGCATTTCATTTTCAAAGAATGGGCAATTTCTTGCATGTTATAAAATATTTGCCCTTGTAAACTGTCAGTTGCAATATCCAGGACAAAAATACATTTTTAGTACCCAAAGAACATGCTTTTATATATGGAGTAAGATGAGGATGCCACCTGGGTAGGAGTAAAATAAAAATAAATAAATAAATAAATAGATTTATTCTAGACCACGATATAATTTTTGGTTGACAAAAGGTGAGCAGAAAATATTATTTATTCTACTAGAAAAGTCTGTAATTTCTAAAAATAAAAAAAAATAAAATAAAAAGAGCTTTGTGGTATGATTTAATATAAAATGCACCTTTCTACTCATTAATGAAATGAACTATTTAAAGATAGATGACCACTTACTTGCTAGAGTTCTTGAGAAGCATCTGAAGGACACTTTTGTTTAAGACTACAACAGTTTGCCTGTAACAATTTGTTAATGTTAGGTTTGTGTAAAGAAAAAGATTTAACTCTTTTCACAAGCCTAACCCACATACACCATGTGCATGGAATTTCCACGTGCTCTGCTTCTCCAAGTGTGAAAACCATTTAACACAGAGTAGCACTGCATAGCCATCTACATTAGGAAAGCAACTTGACAGATCATCTAGGCTTTTCCAAGAGCATAAATTTAGTTTAATTTACACTAATTCTAGGAATAAATATCTGCCTCAGGGGAAAGACGTCAAGAGCCTCAAGTATCAAGTGTGGTCAGAGTCCTACTTTAACCCTTATGGTGGTTATTGACATACATTTACTGTATCACTACCAGTTATCTCAAGGGGATCTACCAAATTGAACACTGCTGTTTGTCATCTTTCAAAACATCTATGTACTGGGATCCTATGTGCTACATGAAATTGTCAGTGAGAGCTGCTACTGCTTAATCAAACACTTAAATCCTCAAATGTTTTAATATGTGTTGTTATTTCCATGTATTCACTTCACTGCACTGCTGTGCCTCTCATTCTGAGAATTTTGGTTTCATTCACTTCATCTCCTGTAATAACAGTGGGAGAGAGTGGCATCTGTGAGAGCTAATGACTGACTGAAAGACTGCAAAACAATGTGTGGATGTAGGAGTGTGAACAGAGTTCATGGTCTTGAGAAACTCAGAGAAAAAACTCTTGCTGTGGGACAAAACAGACCCAAAACTAAGAGAGAGCTGATTCCTGTTCAGCAAGTCACTGGCTAAATTAGAATCCAGAGTTCCTGTATAGTGAGATCTGCCTTCTGGATCAGGAAGGCAATGGGCATGGTAGGAATTATATGACATATTACAGTAATACCTCTAAATAAGTAATGCAGCTCCTGAGCTATGACTGTGCAAGTAGCTTACATGACAATAAACACAACTGCAGAATAAGAGGTGATACTTCAGTCTCCACAGCTATGCAACTAAGTTCAGCTAGATCTGGACTGAACACTCACAATCACATATGGATTATAGTCCTATTGTCACAAAGACTTTTTCTTGCTCTCATTGGGCAGGATTGTCTCTTGGGTATTATTTTGGATTCATCATTGTGTATTATACACTTAATTAATTGCTTGCTTGCTTGCTTGCTGCTTTTATTCTACTGAAGTTACATAGCTACTACACAAACAACTTTCTTCCCATATATCAAATTTACCTGGTGCTTCTGCGTTCTTTTTGTTTCCATGGAAACAAAGATGATGTGTAAGGATATACAGAGAAATGCAGGTCATCACAAAGCCGTTCCTCAAGAACAGACATCTTGAGAAATTTTAGTTTTGTGCAAGAATTCCCCCTTTCTACCTCTTAAGATGTATATTTTCCCCACAAAGTCCTGGGAGGTTTTCTTTTTGTGTCCTTATATTCATACAGAAATTAATTTGGCAATGATACACTATATTTAAGTCAGAATAAAGAATGTCAATGATATTTAAGTCTGAATAAAGAATAACATTAAAATCTTCAGATTTCAACCTTATTTACATGCTTCTACATATAAGAGAAGAGCCTGGGGGACTTCAGCTAGGTGCCAGGGCAACTGAGGGTTGAGCACCCGATTGCTCATGGCTGCAACTCCACAGGTTCAGTTTGGCCAAAGTGCTCTGATGCCAAGTGGAATGCTAAATGTGAAGTTATCAATCTAATTTCTCCACTCAAATGTACTTAATGCTGTTGTTTAAGTGGGATGTTCAGTTCCTGTTCTCTTATTACCTTGGCAAGGAACCTGCTAGAACATCATTCTTTCTTGGCATATCTTGACTTATTTCCAGTTTAAACTAGGACATCAGGCAAGGAGAAGGTGGGAACAGATGGAGAGGGATGATACATCTTGACCAGTCCCATTATACAGTCTGGATACAATTAAGCTACACCTGAAT
Organism: Nestor notabilis; assembly: GCF_000696875.1. NCBI lineage: Eukaryota > Metazoa > Chordata > Aves > Psittaciformes > Psittacidae > Nestor > Nestor notabilis. Next base: position 64,101 of record NW_009915017.1, on the reverse strand, counting down.
TCTGGTATCCTTTCCTTGAAGCTGAGAAGCCCTGGTGAATCCCACAGCTTGAATATGTGCTAAAAATTCAAGGATCCTGAGCACATCTGGGGCAATAGGGATCTGTTTGCACTCCAAATGCCCAGACCAAAATGTTTCCCAAAGTGTATGAATTAGACAATATAGTGATACTGAGACTCATACCCTGGAAGTAATGGTGCTGTGCTGTTTTCAGTATTCCAAGGGACAGGAAGATTAGTATTCAAGACTTTGCATGCCATGAAGATATTCAAATCTATATGTCTCTGTTGTATACTCTATTGATAATAATGGATGGTAATAAATGCATCTCCTTCAGTTTTTCTCCTCAGTGCCCTCTCAGAGGTTTCCATTTCCACACCAGCTGCTCATGAAGTGGCTGTTGGCAGTTTAAATGTTAAAATACTGTCACTAATTTTAGGATTTCTTTATGTAACAGCATGTAATATTCAGTGATTTCAGATATGTTAAGAAATTAAAAAAAAAAAAAAGGGGGGGAGGGGGGAAAAGCCAAATGAGACCTCACTAATATATTGCTTGGGATGGGAATTATTTTAGTTATTTCCAGGGAAATGGATACTAATTCAAAATTTTTGCCAATCAGTAAAAAATAAAAACCTTGGGACAAAGCAGAATGATCAAGACATGGGAATGCACGTTCTAATTATATACAGCTATAAGGGAGACCAAGGGGATCTGTGGTTTCATGGTCAGACCCTTTGCATCTATTAGCAAAGAAGAAAGAAATGCCTTCTGGGCAGTCAAATTTCCAGCAAAGGATTTCAGAACAGGGAAAAGAGAATATTCTGTTTGGGGGGGGTGTTCCTAAAATAATTTTTAAGGACTAATCTTAGCTATTACAATAGACAGCTACATGAAAAATGAAGGATACAGTTTAAATAAAAAGAAAAAAAAAAGAAAAAGAAAATTTAGCAAAATTAATAGGTCAGAGAATACAGACAAAGCTTTAATGCAGCTACATCAAGGTATGGTAAGATCTCTTAACTACTTGTATCAGTTCAGACAGTATTGCTGTGGGAGTCAAGATTCAGAGGAGGATATCTTTTTTAGAATTGTACTCTGAATAATTAATGTCAGAAAAAAAAGTGCTTTTTATTACAGTATTTTTTTGTCTTGTCACCCCAGGCCAATCTCTTTGATTTTCTGTATACCTAAAGCCAATGAACTGCTGTTACCTGGCTCACTGTCACCTCATATCTTGCCCTAAAGGTGTTAGATGGACGTAAAGTCACTGAGAGTTCATCTGTGCTTCTCTGTTTCTTTTCTTTGAAAACCTAAACCATTAAAGCAGAGCAGATATAATCTATCTTTTTTGGGGAAGCCTCTCCCATGACAATTACCTCTGCTAACTTTGTTTTCCCAGCATGTATCAGAATTATCTAATAAGTTAGGTCTGAGCAGATACAGTCAAGATCTCAGTGAGTAGTGCTTTCTCCTAGGCTTCACCCTATGACAGTAGAACACTGCTGTTAAGAAAATTAAACTGCAAAGTCGATGCCTCTTTTGCTGTAGACGTGGAATAAAATGGCACAAATGAGATAACGTTGCTGGTAAAGAAATGATGGTCTTATATTTGAAGGAAATGAATTGTGACTGAAGAACTATTTTTTTTCTGTCCCTGATACCTCTCCTTTGAGACTACTGAAACTAATGCAGCCCATTTTTGTATTATGTGCAACTCATTTCCAGGTTTCCTAGGTTTGAGTGGCTTGCTTTCAAGTGTGCATACTTGTGACTGTTGCCAGAGAGTTGTGCCCTCAGCACTTGTAGATTTGGAGACTATTAAACTGTCCTAAAAGACTGACACCAAATGTGAGTGGTTGATTTTTGCTTCTAATCATTCCATCTTCAGCTCACTGCCTGCAAACCAGCAAAACACCTAACGGCCTTTCAATAGGTTGTGAAAACAAATCTCTTGCTATTTCAGCAGTGTTCAGATATAGTGATGAGTACCATAGGAAGACCCAGGAGATTTAATAATTTTCTCTTCAGAGTGGATTGTAAGAGCATGCAGTAAATAAGGCATGGACCAGATTTTGAATGATGAGTAAAAAAATAAATATTGAATAGTTGTTCGTTAAGTACTGTTTATTGTGTGCTCTGAATAAGACAGGAGACCTCTGTAAAAAAAACCACTAAATGATAACATAATTAAAGAGGTCAAAATTTTAGTGTACTTAATAATACAATATCAGTACTGCTCTCTTAACAGGTGTATTTGGTTGGGTTTTGGAGGGTTATTTTCCTTAGTTTTGAGGTATGGAAATTTGTGCTTACCACCTATAAAGGTAAGGAAGAAAAAGGAAAATGTTCAAAATACATAAAGCAATATGTAGTAGAGAAGATAGATAACTCAGGAATATTCAATCTGTCTTATACTCTAAACAAAAAGGAGAAATCAATGAGATTAAAATGCACCAAGTTATGCTTTTTTTTGAAAAGTCTGAACAATGGCTAGCATTCATGGATGAATCCAGCATATCCAGTCTGAGCAATGAATCCAGCATAACAGGATGAGCTGGAAAATACGACATTGAGGCCAAGGACATAGCAAGTTTCAAAGGTAGGTTAGACATTGATATAGTTTAGGGAATATATAAAGTTTCATGTTTCAATTTTAGAGCTTATCTCAGAAGAGGATTAAAGATATACTTGTCTGGTAGTTTTTTTATAAACCAGCACTTACACAGATGTCAAGCTTTTTGTGTCTCCCATCTGTGTCAAACCATGGCCATTGACAGAAACTGAAATTTTTTGTGACAATTCCAGTGTGAACTGATTTTAATTTTCTTTCCCCATACATTATCTTCAGATATTTGTAAAATACATTTGCTATCTTCTTTTTTTTCCTGCTCTATTATTTCTTTAATACTGGCAAGGTATAGCGAAGTTCTGTGACGATTTTTTACAGGTAGTTAATTTAGTCAGTAAAAACAGAACATGAAACCTTCAATGTTTTATTAGGAGCCTCATTCAGAGCACCAGACTTATCTTTAATCTTGATTCTGTGAATTATGCTGATGTTTTTCAGATTCATACGAATTCCGGTCCTTTATTTTGCACAAAAAGTGCGTATCATGTATAGGTAGTATTTAGGTGAGCATACAAAGTGATACTAATAACATTCAGTTGTTGCAAATGTGGGCACATAACAAACGTCAAGCTCTTACAGGTTATCAGACACATCTTTGAACCTATCCAGAAGTTCACATTTTCCATTAATAGTACCACCATGAATACCATTAAACACCTTAAAGTTATCAGTAAAATCCTCACTAATGGAACTGTAGTAGTACTTTTCACACACAGGCTACAGACAAGGTGTTCAGGGCAAAACCAGATAAAAGCTATTGTATCCTTAAGGCAGATAAGAAAACAGGAAAGTACAACTATTGTTTAATTCACAGCACAAATTACAGTACATTGCAGAAAACAGAAATGCAGGTAAATTTACTTACTTGAGCCTATCCTTTTTTATTTCACAGCTCAAACACTTAGGATTTGCTATCCTAGCTGCTCCAAATCCAGTGCCATAATAGTGGTTTAGTTCCCAAGCAAACTGGCTTAGGAACAGAAAGGAGAAAGAACTCAAAAACCTTACTCATGAAGAATACTAATGAATAAATGATGTCCTACAGTTATGGCAGACAGAATCTGACTTTCCAGCTGTCAGTCACTCTAAGCAAGCATGGACTCTATACTAGCCATCACTCACTGCTTTTAATCTGCCATAAAAAGTTAGGGAAAGGGAATAGTGACATAGGACATGTTGGATCCCCATTACTTGGTATTTATTTGCTAGTCCTAGGTAGCATCAAAAGAGGCTTTGAATTGGAGAGTGGCAGAAAATTATTTTGCCTGCTTCAACTTGTTGGCATGCATGGCACTATGGCTCTGCCATGGAAAAGGAAAGTCTCAGTAGGCTGCTGCTGCCAAAAGCTCTTCTCCTTTAATACTTCCACTCTTGCTGCCGCTAGGGACTAGTTACAGGAGCACTCTAGAAGAGCTGCTGGGAGCTCAAGCCCATTGTGAGAACCATGAACATTTAAAAACCATCTACTGTGTAAAAGCCTATTTTCCCTAGCCCATTGGTTTTAATTTTATTTTTTGATGTTTATGGTTTTCCACATACTGGAGGAGAGGGTACTGTGTACCTCTCCCCCAGAAAGCAAGCAGAAATTAAAAGCCAAAATAGTGCTTGAAAGTAGCTGAGTTCATAAACTCTGAACCAAACTTTCAAAGTTAAGTCAGAATTACTAGTGCACTCTCCACTCACAACACATGCTGGTTTATTTTTCAGTTGTGCTCATTTAAGATTTCAAACATTAATAGACTGCTATTCATTTCAATAATTGTTCCCCTTCAGGTATGCTTCCAACACCCAAAAAGTGGTCATTAGGACAAAATGATAGCTTGGAGCTTATAACTTGCTGCTCAGATTTCAAGAAACTTGACATATTAATTTAGCCACATGCCTGCTGTGATGTTAGAGCTGTTCTCAGGCGTTCTCAAATGGAAATGGTCTGTGACACATCATAAGACAGTGGCATGAGTAGGAGATCTAGGTACTAGCTCTCCTTCCACATTAAGCTTCCAGAATGCTGCAATATATTCTCTTAACGGAAACAAAAGATGGTGGTAGATGTTAATATCTTAAAATCTGTTGCAGATAAGAGAACTCCTAATTACCAGCTGCTTTCAAATTTCTGATAACTCTATTGAAGATTTTCAAACCAGTTTATGTACAGAATTTCCTAAGATGTATTTGCTCATCTTGTGTGATCATGACCATAGCTGATATGGTTTTGCCTGTGATATCTTCAGCATTTATTTCAGGCGAATACATTTTAAATAGATGGATATATATTTATCCATTCATATATACATATATAAATATATGGATCTCAACATTATATTGCAGTAGTTTACCTGAGAAAGGTTAATAGCTTCCTCATTAGGCAGAAATAATTTATCTGCTGGAAACACATGGCTGCATTTGATCATCATTTGCTTTTCTTTCCTAGTTGTACTCATTAGTTATCTTTCAGAAAGCTGTTCAATTATTGCATGTTTTTAACATCTTTAACAAGTGAAGATTCACAGCATACCTGATGACAACATATCTAATTCTATTATAAGTGCCATAAGGCCATTTCATATTCTGAAGAGATCTATTGTGATTGAGTTTTGCTTTATATTTCCAGTAAATGTACATATCTCCTTAGATGAGTGATTATAATACTTTGTTAATAATACAATGGGACCAGGAAACAAGTTTGTATATAAATTACACCATGACTGCATTATTGTTCTGTCATATCCCAAGTCTGGTAAGATAGCAGTTATCAGAACCATCTGTAGTGTTACTTATCTTCTATTCCACTGGAACAGCAGGCTTTCTCTGTTCCCAAGCAGACTATGTTGGCAGCTCCACCTTCCAGAGGGCTGGAACAGACCCATCTAAGTCCTGGGTCCCTTCCTTCTCTTCATACTCTTTGTTTTCAAGCACATTCGATATGTCCGAATTGAAACAATGTTTCTGTGTCCCTTAAGCAGCAGGAGAGAGAAAACTCAAAACTTGTATGATTCCCCATAAGAAACTTCTGACCCATTTTTTCATAATAGCAGACATGTTGTGAGGCCTGACAGTAACAGTTATATTATAAATGCAAAACAATGACCAGGCAGCCACTGGTTTATTTTGTAAACACATTAAAATATCAGAAGACAAGGATAAATTAAACTAATGCCTTGGTTCTAATTAAGCCTTTGACTTCTGAAGTGATTTTCTGTTAATACACAGGAAAAGGCCCCCAAGGCTACATCTGTCCTACTAAATTAAACATGCCCAATACAGTTTCCTGGCACAGAGATAAGCATGGAATAGCCCTCACACACAGTGCTACACTCCCTAATCCTGCAGAACAGGACCACATTCCATGTCCTTATGGTGAATAGTTCTACTCAGTGCTTACTCTGTGATCCTACCTCTAATTGCTCTGGAGATTGCCTAGGCTGTGTACATGCCTGGGATTGTTGTAATCATTTAATGTTGTAAGTAGTAATATGAGACCATAATGATTGAATAGTGAAAAGAGTTCAGTTCTAGTCCCCACAATATTCCCTAGCATCACTTCATTTAGATCACCAGCATCAATTTTGCTGAGAAACTTTCTATTTGTTGGCTGACTATACTGAGTATTTTCTCTATCACTTCATAATAAAGGTCTAAAAAAGCAGACACATTTATTCAAAGTACTGAAAACTTGAAGGGAATTGTATTCCCCTGAAGTCATAAGATTTGTCATATTCCCCTTTTACAAGGGGGACATGACAATATGTGATGTCACATCAAATTTCTGGCTTGTTTGCAAACATTGGTGTGATGTGAATATGTCAAACTCTTACCATTACATTCTATTGTACAGATATGCTGGTATTTATTAAAATTAAACTTTTTTTTTTTTTTAAAAAAAAAAAAAAAAGAAGAAGAAATAAGTACTTTTGCAGCACTATCTTACCAAATTGGCAAAATCACTCTTACTGCTAAAAATGTGGTCCCCTAGCATTTTCTGGTAATGAATCCACTTACAGATAAATGCATCATTTTTATTCCTGTGTTACTACTATATGATCCCATGACATACTTGACTAATTAAATTGATTTGCTCCCAGACTCAAATCCAATTGATTTGTGGCTTATAGTCCCACACACTTTTCTCAAGCAGGAGCCGAGATCCTGATTTCCGGAACCTCTATTCTGGGTCAACTTTTGTAGCTTTGGTGAAGACTACAAAAATTTTCTCGCTCATTTACACTGTTTGCCACTGATATGCACTTAAAGACAATATGAAAATTCAACATTTGTTATCATTCCACGTTGTTGTTATTATACATGATGTTGTATATGTCCTGAAAATCGTGGTAATATAATATGCTATGGTACAACACAATACCGTTTACCATAATAGTACGGTGAATACTCACTTATAACATTACAGAGGTTTACTTGGCAATATACATACAGAAAAGAACAGTAGGCAGAAGTAAATAACTGCTTTTTACAACATGGGAACCTTTCTTCCACAACCCAGGAAGCGCTTTCTCTTTGTCTGAGAAGCAGCAAGTTTAATGTATTCTTGAAGTTTTGATGGTTTCAAAATCTACAGTTAAACATTCTTTCAACCACTCCTCAAATGGTCCCTTAGATAGAAACCCATCTTGTTTGTAGAGGGAGATACTGCTGCATGGTAAACAATCTTTTAAAACATTGCACTACAGCAACTATCCTTGTTTGACTCTCACTGATCTCTAAAAGATAGATGAACTATTACATTTTAAAGATCAAATGTAAGATTAAAGTGATTCTTCACATATAACTTTTAATTTTGCCCCCAGTTCTAGAGTCTACAATGACAATTTATACAGATTGCTGAGCAGATGCAGAGAGCTATTGATTTCTTCAGGACTCATCATTGCATTGTTGCTGCTGTGACTCACCTAGAGCTACTCTGAAATAATTTGATAATGCTGTAGGCTGAGCTAGTGGATTTTATACTAATATTTTGACTTAAGTGCCTCTTACTTAGAATTGTCTAAAATGGGTCAAGCAGAAAATAGGAGATGACTCACAATAGCCCACAAAAGGGTCATTAAGAGATAATGCCAGAACTATTAGATTTGATGCCTCTGGCCTCTGTCAACTTATGGAATTGGTTTGGCCTGAGGAGGGATAAAAGCCTGCCAACACAAATGAAACAATGAAGACACCTTTGTGCTATTCAAAGGGACATTGTCTAGGGCTATGACTTGATATCCAGACTGGAAAGAATCTGCCCAGATACATAGAGAAAAGTAATAGTGTGTGTGGATTAGCTAGGACTTCTCATGACCTACAGCAACATTGTCATAGAATAACAGAATCATAGAACAGTTTGGGCTGGAATTGGTCATCTAGTCCACCCGCCCTGCAGTGATCAAGGATGTCTTAAAATATATCAGGTTGCTGAGCGTCCTGTCCAACCTGACCTTGAATGTTTTCAGGGATGAGGCGTCTACCACCTCTCTGGGCAACTTGTTCCAGTGCTTCACCACCCTCATTATAAAAACAAATTCTTCCTTATATATAGTCTAAATCTACCTTCTTTTAGTTCCCAAACCCTTGTTTATCACTAAAAGGTTTGTCCCCACCTTTCTTACAGGTCCCCTTTAAGTACTGAAAGGCTGCAGTAAGGTGTTTCTGGAGCCTGCTCTTGTCCAGGCCAAGTAAGCCCAAGCCTCTCAGCCTCTCTTCATAGGAGAGGTGCTCCATCCCTCTGATCATTTCTGTGGCCCTCCTCTGGACTTGTTCCAACAGGTTCAAGTCTTTCCTGTGCTGAGGGCTCCAGAGCAGGACACAGTACTCCAGGTGGAGTCTTATGAGAGTGAAGCAGAGGGGGAGAACCACCTCCATCAAACTGCTAGTCATGCTTCTTGTGATGCAGCCCTGGATACAGTTGGCTTTCTAGGCTGCGAGCACACATTGCTGGCTCACACCCCATTTTTCATCTACCATTATCCCCAAGTTCTTCTCCACTCTCAATCCCTTCATCGCACAGTCTGTACTGACATTGGGGATTGACCCAACCTAGGTGCATGACCTTGCACTTGGCCTTATTGAACTTCATGAGGTTTGCATGTGTCCATTTCTTCAGCTTGTCCAGGTCCCTCAGTCCATCCATCAAAGCCATATCTGATTGTCATTTGGAAAGGAGGGAAATAAGAAAACAGGCATGTAAATTGTATGATAACTTATAACTTCTGCTTTTTATGAAGCATTCTGGTAATATCAGAATAAAACCACTTTGGTTTAAGAATTAGTTGGGCTACCTCAGTAAACACGGGATCATAGGAGAAGAAACATACATGTTAGAAAACGCAGTGGGATATAATCTTACAAAAAATAAGAAAATATTCTTCCAGACCAAGAAAGTGACTCTAATTCTGGGACTAGTGCATTTCTCATTAGGAAAAAAAACCATGGCCACAGAATTAGAACATAGCTAAGAAATTTGTTTTAGGTTATCCACAGAAAGAACAGGATCTGTATTTGTAGTCCAACTACTATTTCTTCGCCTGATTTTCTCATTGAAGCATGAGAGAATATTATTCATTATTAATGTTTTCTCTGCCAACTTTAAAGGCTCAAACTTCCCATAAAATTAAAGGACATGGTCCTGTAATCCCTTTTTTACATTCCTCTTAAATGTAATTGCTAGTCACCTCCAACTTACATGCAAGTCAGCAGAATATTTCACCATTTCTATTCACTGGTTTTGGTTTGCAAAAACAAAAGAGTGAACAGAAAACTTATTTATTTGCCTTTAGTTTTGTTAATATCTAGGAAACTGTCATCATTCCACAGAGGGAGTAAACAGTTCCCCAACTAATGCTATCCCTTTATGTTCCCTCATCTTTTCTTTTTCCTATGTGCCTTCTAAGCATTTTCCTGCTTAATTTAACTTCTACTCCAGTTTAAGCTACAACAGCAAAGAGAGAGCTGACCTACCCAAGGAGGAAAAAAGGCATGCAGAAAAGTTGTACAGGACCATGAGGGAAAAGCTAAGGGAATATTTATTCCACAACTTGCACCAATCCTTTTACTGTCATGATCTGGCCATACCTTTAGCATGACATTTACAAAAATACTGTGAACATCAGCAAAATTTTTGCTACTTGGGGTACTCATAAAAAGGATGACTTGAAAAGGATAACATATAAAAACCTTCTTTTCAGACATTAAAAAAAAAAAAAAAAACCAAGAAAAAAACCCACTGGTATATGACACATCAGTTTATAACAGACGATGTCTGGTAGAAACTTGGAGGGAAGTATGAAGTGCGTATGTAACCTGTTGACCACCAATGTGAAGCAGAAATAACCACAGGGTTTACTCTGGAAACTTCTACACTCTTTTCCTGCACTCAGAACTCTAAATAAGGAATCTAAAAGCAGTAGATTTTGAAACCACTTTATTTCATAATTTTCATTAAATATATTTCAGACAGCCACATAATTTTAACTTCCTAAATTTTACTCTATTCAGGCTTATTTAGGTGGTTACCACTTTAGTTAACTAACTGATCTAACCATGCAATTTCTACCATGAGTAATGGTAGGACAACTGGAAATAACCATTTTGGCTTATAATGTGGTAATCTGTGTGACTTGCTGAGAAGCACTAAATACTAGAAGGTGTCATGAAAGAAACAGGTCTTCAAAAGTCTCATAGTTTGCATGCATTTTATTTTGACTAGGCTGCCAGAGATAACTCTGTACTTTCTTTTTCTGATTGAATTGTGAACATGCATATTTCATTTTATAATTATTGGTACTCCAGTATTACTGTACAGACTTCAACTTAAAGTGAATTAAGATCTGATAGCTAACAAGCATAGAATGTTTCTATACCTGTGTTTACAATGTTAGGAAACATTTCAGGCTCTGGTCAAAAGTAAAGTAATGACTTACATTAAAAAAAAAAAGTCCAGAACTTGTTTGCATTTTAATAAATTATTGTAATCAAATGGTTAGGGACAATGGCATGAAAATTAATTTCAGGGTGAGAGAGAAGTTCAATAGATTCTTTGAGTCTGTCTGGGAATCTGGGTGACATTCCAACACTTAATGTGGTGGTGGTAGCACAGAGGTTGCAGAAGCAATACAAATTGAAGAGAAATATGTAGGTGTGAAACTAAGGAGATGTCACCAGGATAAGATGTCAATCACACAAGGAACTTAACTATAAAACGGAAGGACAATGGCAAAGGTGTGTACTATTACAAACTGCCACTGAGACAAATACCAGCACTTGGCTCATGTCTAGCTTCACATATTTGCATTTACAAATAAGTGCTCTGGAGGGGATCCTGGGAGCTGCAGACTGCTGAGTCTCACTCACTTCTAAAGCACATGAGTCTATAATAAGGAGTGACATTACCGAGTCTATGTGTAAAATAGTATGGTGAGGAAGAGTCAAAATCGTTAACAAAAGAAGTCAACGGTTGTGAATAGATACCATAAACTTCGGGTCTCAGAAAGTTATTGATATGTAGGGAAATCTGTTAGCAAAAGGTTTATTTTTAATTGTGACTGTCACAGAACTGAATAAACAAAAAAGGAAAAAAGAAAAAAGAGGCTTTTTTAGTGTTTTAAAGTAAATCCCATTTTGTACACAATAGCTTTTACCACTGGGTAAAAAGAATCTAAAAGAAAAGGAGTACTTTAGTGTCTTGCTTCTTGAGTTATTCATGAAAAAAATAGCTGCTGTTATCTGAAAGAAGTCTGGAAATTTTTATTTTTATTGTTTCAAAGGTACTTGACAGATCAATTCTAAATTTATGAATAGGATTAAGTAGAGGATTTTAGAGTATAAGCTTGCGACACATCACCAACATATTAAGCATAGATACAATTTTTTTAAAGCAGTCTCTTTCCAGTAGAGATGGGTATCTGTCCTGGGATCCCTGGGTGCTAAAGTGCAGTCTATTAATAAGGAAGATGTTGAAAAAAGCAATGTATTAGAGCTAAAAACAAAACAAAGCAAAATACCCCAATCCCCACCCCCAAAAAAAAAAAAAAAAAAAAAAGGTAAAGTTATTGCTGAAAAAAACCCCCTAGCAAATAGTGTCATTGGCAGAAACAGCTGTAGGAAAATGGTTTAATGAAAAGAATGTAACTTAGCTGCCAGGGCCTATGGATTATTTGAGGGAGCAGAATGCAAACCAAAGAGATTGCCTGAAGAGATATGAAAGTGTGAGATTTGTGTCATTTTTTTCTTATGGAACTTGAGAGCTTCATCTGACCATTGCAGTACTGGAATTCAACAAACACATGACAGCAGACAGCTTTTGGAATATATAATCTAAAATTTTATTTTACATCCCTGATATATTCTTCTGATCGCATGTTCACACAAAATTTAATAACTGAAAAAAAGTAAGTAACAGAAATAAGTTGAATAACAATTTTGTGGCTTCATTTGGTTCCAGGTTGTCACATATGGTCTCAAAACAATACTTCAGCTTCAGTAAATTGCACAAAAAGGCCAATTCTTTCCAGGGTTGATTCAACATAAACAGATAGATAAATACACCTGTAGCCCTCAGGAAAAAACCCACATTTATTATCTTAACATATACAAAAAGGATCAGAACTCATAAAAGAAAATAAAGCCCCATTGACTTTTTTTTTTTACTTTATCTAAAGACATCAAGAAATGTGATTTACAATTTTACAGAAAGCAGCAATCATTTTATCTGTTCTTAGTAAAGCACACCCTATCTCTCCTTTGCTTTTTCAAACACTATTCAGAATATAACCGTGTGTAACTAAACCAATCTAAGCTGAATGTGACATCCTCTCACAAAAGTGATTGCAATAAAAAAACCCCAGAAGCTATTCCATAAAAAATGTTTCACAAGTGGGAGTGGACAGATAAATAAGGGCAAAATATAAGGAAGAAGTTCTTCACAGTGAGGGTGGTGAGGCACTGGAATAGGTTGCCCAAGGAAGTTGTGAATGCTCCAACCCTGGAGGCGTTTAAGGCCAGGCTGGACAGAGCCTTGGGTGACATAGTTTAGTGCGAGGTGTCCCTGCTCATGGCAGGGGGGGTGGAAATAAACGATCTTAAGGTCCTTTCCAACCCTAACTATTCTATGATTCTATGATTCTATGAAAATGTGCAATGATCACAATAGCAATTAATAAATTAAATTATTCTAATTAAACATTAGAGTATAATAAACTACAGTATATCGTATTTAAATTATACAGAGAGAAATCTTATTGTTAAAGTTTAGTATTTAACAGCAAAGAGTTTATAAACAGACGCTCTTTCTATTCCAGTCCTCTTGTGCAGGAATGGACTGAAGACTACCAATGTTCCTAAAACCAAGGGTAGTCAAGGGTAGGTACTATACGTCATAAAGCTGGGTAATTATAAGCATAACTGAGAGACCAGGGGTTAAATTAAAAAAAAAAAAAAAAAAAGGTAATGCTGTAACATCCTCTCATCTGAGAGCATGGGAGTTTGGAACAGATGCCCTTCTGAACTAGCCTATGACACTACGATTGTCTCTCATCTTTGCTCAGTTTTGTGAGACCAGTGTTTTTTTCCTGTTACATAATGGAAAACCAGAAGACTCGCTTGCTGAGATTAGAAAGGATCAGATTGACACAAGCCTTTTTGTGAAGGACACAGGAACAGGGCAGCCTTAGTCTGAGAAGGTGATGATAGCAGTTTGTACCAATGGATCAATAGAGTCCGTTCATGGGGTCAGCTGCAATACTTCTCAGTGGCCAAAGGGTAGGGGTGTAACACCATTTTAGAGGGCCATTTATCATCTTGCAATACAGCCATCTATCTGTGATTTATATCCAAATTTATGTATTTACTATGAGGCAGTCTGAAGTATTACGTATCAGTTATTTTCTTTCTATAGACACAGCTCATAACTCATATATTAAAGCTAATGCCAAATATATACGTAAATTAGAAATTTAATGTTCTTGTTCATTAAAACTGATGCTGTTTTGCGCAAGCTTTTCATAACTTCAGAAAATTCCACAGATTTCTAGCTGACAATAATCCTTGCAAATAATTGTTTTTGTTGATTTTGTATTAATTTGCACTTTATGTTTTTAAAAGTCCTAGACACTGATCGCATAGCATTCAAAATAAATGGACTCATGGGAGTTCATTCATGCACAGGAAAGAAAACTAATGCTATTGATTCACTGAGCTTCATCTGCTGATATTTAAAAAGTAGACAAAACAGCAAAAAATAGAATAATCCACCCATTGAAACTTTTAAAATTCTTTATTGTGTATTTGTGTTCCAAAAAAACCCACTGTTTACCTAAAGTGAGAATGGACTTTGTATTTTGTACAATATTTGTAATTTTTCTGGCCCAAACAGAAATAAATGCATAGAATATAGTGCTGATTCTGGCAATGGAGTTCTGTCCCAAAGAAGGCTGCCTGAATATAGTGCAACTGCAGGGGTTAAAAAAAAAAAAAAGAAAGATTAATCACACAGAAATAAACTGTCTGATTTCAAAGATGGAACAAGACTTGATATATGCTGGAGATATTTTACCTAAGGAAGACCATAAAGAAAAGGTTTCCTATGAGCCTTTCATTCTTTTCCTTTGCCCTTTACAAGGTTTTTTATTTTCTTCTATTCAGTCATGTCTGGAAGCCACAAGATGTGGAAAGGGGAGGACTGGCATATAAATTCTCTAACCTGCCTCCTAGAAAAAAATATTTGCATCCAAATCTGCATCTTTATCCTTGCACCCCTTGGAGTTGTCTCACTGAAAGCTAACTCTTAAAATGATGGCTCACTTCTCCCTGCATCCTCTTCCCCATGACAGGGGTGGGAGGGAAGAGAAAGACTCCTAGTTTATCTTCTGAGTGATAAACTGACCTGTTCCTATACCCCATCCTCATTGCTGATGAGCTGAAAGCTGATCACACGACTGGAAGAATACGTAGGTCCATGATATACTAGCTTTTCACAGGATGCCTGTGAGTCACCAGTGTGATGTGGCCATGGAAATAACTCATGCAACCAGTCACAGTCTTTGCAGATAGTTGACAAATATGGCCATAGGGCAGGACATAAGGGAGATCATATCTGGAGCGTGGTCTAAGCTTTAGAAATAGTCACAGTCAGGAAGAAAAGTCAAATTGGAGATGATTTAGAGTAAGACTGCATCCCATTAGGATGGTATGGAAACAAGCCAGGGAATCTGATTAGCGAATGTCTGCACTGAGCAATGAAGAACACTGCACAAAGCCCTGAGCTGCCATGGACTTGATCTGCTCCAGAAGCAGTATATCACAGCGTGGTGCTGATGGGCTGTATTTATTATCTTAAACTGCATTAAAGTGGATGAGCTGCTTCTGGCCCTGAGCTGGTATTGCTGCAACACAACAGGTAGACATATTAGCTAAAGTCAGCAGTAGCTCAGGAATGTCTCCACCAAATGACACTGCGCTGCATAGGCATCTTTTATATGAGCTTGGCTTGCACATTCGGGCAAAATGAAAGCTGACAGGGCATATGATTGCTTGCTCTAAATATATCTAGGAGAAGAGAGGAAAGGGGGTACTGACACTAGGGCTGGGAAAAATTTAAATTAGGAGATAACGCTGGCATAAAATCAAATAGATATAAACTAGTTACAGAAAGGTTTAGGCTGGAAATTAGGAGAGAGTTTCAAACCATCAGAGCAGTGAGATTCCAGGTGGCTTTCCAACAAGAGGAAGAGGGCCAAACAGCCTAACTACTTTTAAAATGAAGTTTAAACATTTATGGAGAGGGGTTATATGATTTGACTGAGGAATCTGGATAAAAGTCAGTGACTCATGCTGTTCTTCCTAAATTTGTATTTTCCTTAACATTTTCCTACCATCTGACAAGCCCCTTGGTCCTTCACAGTAGGTCATTAGTTTCCCCTGATCCTCTCGAATAGCTCAGATTATTCTTACAGAACACAAGGACTGGGGCCCTTGACATCCCTATCGGGAAGGAGTCACGTGCATACCCCTGTGAAACTGTTCCCAGCCACATGAACCACCCAGGTATGAGTTCTCTTTGCCTTTGAGTTTCCATGTTAACCATAGTCTGAGCTTCTGTTTCTTATGAAATGATGGAAGACCTTAACTTCATGCTTCTTTCAAATATTTGTCTTCTGATGTGAGCAGAACATAAGTTGTTCTTGACGTTGCCCTGATCTGAGCTTTTGCTGCACTCGGTATTGCAGTGCAAAGTCCACAGCCAACACCACCAGTACCTCTCTTACTTGCCATAGTGAAGGGGTTTGACCTTTCTGAGACCTTCTGTTTTGCCTCACTAGCATCTTGAAGCAAAATAGGAAAAAGAAAAAAAAAAGAAAAAAAAAGAAAAAAAAAAACCGAAACCAAACAAAAAGACATCTAGCTAAAAAGATTTTATATCTGTTGAAAAGAAAAACGTGAGAGTTTGGAGCTGGCTGCATAAGAACGTAAGAAGTTTCTCTTGTTTTTTTCACTGAAGCTCAATGGACCTTTTTTTCCCCCCCCCCAGTTTCAAGAAATATCTTCACATGACAATGTAAGCATCTAGTAAAAATCTTTCTAGTCCTCTACCCCACAGCAAGAATGTCTGAAAAAGGTTCAGGTTGCACCTTAGGTAGTTCAGGAAAATAGAAACCAGGTAAAACACTATTATATCCTATGCTTGCAATTCTGCAAGGCCAAATCAGGGAGTATGGAGTGGTAGTGCTGACACATACTTTCTTCCAGATGCTACTGTTTCTATACTGTGTGCTTTAGGAAAAAATAATAAATCTTTGTTTATGGCCTCTTGAGTTTTAAATCATCTCCAGACTGTACATAACTTACCATAATCACTTGGGCCAAGCAGTATTTCCTTTTCACCATACCAGTGATGCAAATGAAAATGTTCTGAAGTTCATTGGCTCATTCTGAAATCAGATGTTTTTCCCCATATTTCTTCTAGTAACAAGCTAAATTTATCTTTTGATTTACAGCATCTCTTCAGCATCTCTTCCCTCAGTCAGAGAAAAAGACAAAACTGAACTTGTAGAAGTTAGATTTGTTCTAATAGTTGCATCACCATTTGATTCTTATTTGATTGCAAAGATGTACCCAAAAATACCCTCAAACACTGTAATACCAGGACCAAGTTCACTCTGAGCAACACTAAGCAATTAAATGTCAGTGGGAAATTAATCTGGTGCTTGTGTGGTAAAATAATCTGGTTGTAGGCGAGGCTTCATAGCCAAGGAAGAGGTGGATATTTCCAAAATCCTAGTAAGATATTCAGTGGGTGACATGCCTTGTGGAAATGATCATAAAGTAAGGAATCGTCATAATTTCCATTGAAGTTGAACATAGTCTTGGGAAATAACTTTACCACCCCAACTTCTTCAAGTATTTTCTTGATCTTTCAGACTTGGCTTTCAATGATATAAAACTCATACACTGTATGACTGAATGCAAAAGATTACTTAAAAAAGTATTTATTTTCTATTTTTTTCTGTTATGTTCCATTACAAAAAGAAGCATAACAAAACCAAAACAGAAGATAGCATTTTATTAGTGGTACATTAAAGAGCAACTAGGTGACTTATGCTTGCCACAAATACATATTACAAACAACCACAAAACCATAACTAAAAATGAAATAAATACTTGTAATAGGTTTTTCTTAAATTTTAATATTTATAAAATATATAGCACTTTCTATTACATTTTTCAGTTATTTTTATCCATAACAAATTAAAACTTATGACATATTTTGCAAATATGCTAAAAGGGATAAGAATAATTTAAAAATCAAAGCTCCTGGAGGTATGAAATAGTAAATTGATGAATGTTTATCAGTTTATTATGGTATATCCAGATTGTGCATATCCTGCAAAAATAGCCATTTCTTTAACTAATATACATATTTTTCTTTATAGTATTATAAGATTCAATTTTTAAATGTAAAGCTTCATGGATTTATGCTTCTGTTTTATACTTGTGCCTAACGTAGCTTTCATTAATATATACTGAGTATCTTCCATTAGTATATACTAATATATACATACACACACACACACATACACACATACACACTATGCATTATATATTAGTATATACTGAATAATAAAAGTTTCTGTAATATATAGTTGGTATTCTTGTGGAGAAAGTTTTTGAAAGTGGAAGGCATGTATACTATGCTGAAAAATGACTAGGTTATACATTTTTCAATGTACTTTAACAGATCATGTAATATATTGTAATAATATACAGAATCCAAACAGAAATTTATTTTAATTCCAGTCTTCCTATGCTTTTCTCTGTGATTCTAACAGAATATGAACTGTTGTCTCTGCTAAACTTCCTGAAAATGGAGCCAAGCAAGTAGAAATGTGTTGACATTACAGACCTTATTCCAGGAAAATACTAAAATTGCACTTAAGAACCCTCCAGCTGAGGAAAGCACTTAAGCTCAGATATGACTTTATTTGCTTTAACCTGAATGTTAATCACACGCTGAAGCACTCTTACTGGAACACGGATGCCCTTGCCATAATCCTTAGTACTGTCCCCTAGCTGTTTAAGAGGTTTAGCGGGTCTGTTACATAGCAAGAGCACAGTTTTGCTGTCTGTCTGAGCAAAAGGGGTGAGGGGACAGGGAAATGTGCTTGGGACTTCAGAACAAATATTCAGGTGTATATTCATGGTAGACAGGGGGAAAGATGCAGCACGGAGAGGGCTAACTACCACAGGGTGGCCTGCTGGCAGTCATTACCATCCTGTGGCGAGGAAAAAAGGTGATGCAGAATAACCTGCCCTGGGCACCCACCAGCTTTCTTCAGCTTCACTCCATCCCTTGCTGCAGCATCCCCCTTCAGGCACTAAGCTCTGGCAGGCTACACAGTGAAGCTCAGGTTTCTAAGGTCTTTCAAGCACCCACAGTGCACCAGCAGCAGCCACTGAGGAGAGAGAAATGGCTGGCAGCTTTGCTGTCTGCATCTCAGAGAGTTTTTTCCTTTGGACTCATTCCAGTTGGACTACATGGTCTGAAAACCCATCAGGACATGGAACATATAGGTGTAATGCTCGTCTAGTTTCACCCTAAAAACCTAGTTCATGTGCTTAAAGACTGTTCTGTGATACAAAGAATAGCACAGTGAGTGGCAGCAGGCAGGAGCCTGGCTTCAAAAGCACATTCCTGATAAAATGAAAACAGTAATGCAGAAGCACCGTTAGCTCCTTAGAGAGAGAGACACACACACACGCATGCACCCTCAGAGATCCTAAGCTACATTTTTGCCTTGCAGTTCCCTTTTGAGAGACTCAAGCCCTGCCTTAGGCATCTAAGACAGGTACTTATATTTCAGGAGCTTAAGTGAGTCTCTTATGTTCCCTATCATGCACAACTGGTGAGCCCAAGGTATGGACTCATAATTGCCTGAGGTTGAACATTTTAAAATCAGCTTAAACTTTTTTCAGATACTCCACTTTTTCAGAGACCAGACTCTGTAAGGAAATGGAAAGTGCAATGAAAGGATTAGAGTTTAATATTAATAAAATTACGTTTTCCAAAAGGCTCCTTGGTATTTATTTACCAAGTAGAATGAAAACTGGTCTCTTTTTTTTTTGGCATAGGGAATATTTGAGGGCACTGGGACAATACGTAGCAAAGCTGCTGTATTTCTAAGGGTAGAAACTGTACATTCACAGGATCTTTAGCCTTTTTAATGTTTTGTTTGGTGTAAGAAACATCTTAAGGCATTGAATAAACAAAATCACATTTAAAGTAACAGGCTGCAGTACTGACAACTAGCGACTTGTGTTTAACTGTCCACTTTGAAATATTCTCATAAAGTCTACATGCACAAAGTAAGTAAATAAATATATGTTTTCGTGGAATCAAGGACTAATTTGGAAAATAATATTTTTCATTTTCATCTCAAAGCATATTAGTACTCTATATTATTGGTTTGTATTCTTATGAATTCTAGTTTGAACAGACAAAAATTCAAATTATTACTTTTAAAAATTAATCCACTTACAATTAGTTTGTCTCCAGAAACTTCTTGCTGCACTTAATTAACAAAATAAAATTACCAATATTTAAAAATACGCCCATTTTTATTTCAAAGGTGCCTTCATGTTACTGGTATGCAAAGGTATTTTGGAAATTGAGAATTGCATTTTTAAACAGCTGTAGGAAATGAAAAGTATTCATTCACTGATGAAATCCAGAATAATGTATTCAAATCGGTAACACTTTCATAATAAAATGATGCTAACTCTGTAACTTAGCATATGGATAGTTCTATGAAGATCAGATCATCTAAAATTCCCATAATAAAACAAACCAAATCAAACCAAATATATTTAGTTACACTTAAGAGTACGTATTTTTGGTATACTATATGACATCACTTCAATAGGCACAGTACTATAAAGATTTTTTTTTATTATTAAACTTACTTAAAAATATCATGACATAAAGAGAACAAATTACGTTTTATTATATGGGTTGGTTAGGTTGCTCTGTTTGTTAAATCGCTTGCTCTCAATTACATACAAATTTTTAGCAAAAGCTAATAGCTCATTATAATTGTGGGTTTTCATTGTCACTAGGCTGTGTTGACTTACAGAATACCTCTATTCATTATGTATTATGTATGAAATAAGATGCTGCAACATAAGGCCTGCGTTTTGGCATATACATATGAAGTTCAGTATGTTTTAAATGGGAATCTCCTGTAGGTCTTTAAATGAAAAACGTAGAAATTTAATATGCTTGTAAGTTACATTTTGCTATTTCAGGATTAGTTATAATGCAGAGTTTAAATTTTTTCCTCTTTGGACTGAATTTCTGATCAACTTCCTCTAAAAGTACAAGCCTGGATGCTGAGTCACCTCTGCATATTCTGTGAAGTCAGTGCACAAACCCCTCCTGCATTTGCAAACCAATGCTGACCTGCAGTCAAGGCTATTGTGTTTTGTATTCTCACAACATCGCTTTTATCTTCCTGAAAATAAAAGTATTGATTAAGCCCCACCAGTTCTGCTCTTTGAAATATAGGGGTTTAGGAAACCAAAATCAATTTACAGGCTAATGTTTGCCTCTTACATGTGGTGTATTTAAAGCCCAGTTACAAAAGTCTTATTGATGAGTACAGCAGTTCTACAAACAGAATACTTGACAGAGATCTTTAGGATACCCTGGTGAAGTCTCAAAAGCTCATTTCATTAGCTCAGTTCTGCAGAAGGAGCATTTTTTCTAGAAAGGAGGGGGAGAGGCTTTCATATCATAGCATCCCTTAATGTGCAGCAATTTGGAATGACATAAATACTGGTTTGGTAAATGTTATGTTAATTTAAGCATGTTAAACAATGTCCCTTAAGAACTCTCATTTTCAGTGGTACAACTGTTCACAGAACATCAACAGTGGAAAGAAAAACATTCAACTGACAGATGATTAGTTCTAGATTCTGTTCTTACAAGCACAGCATTTACTGAAGTGTTAGCACATGCCAACACTCTGACGGCTGAATGCCACAGCAATGCAAGAAAAGGAAGGAGATTATTTGGGAGCACAGAGAAGAACAACTGTCATTAAACAGGTATTGGATTTCCATTTTCAGTGTTGTCAGTGCTCTGTCAAAATCAGTGTTTCCAGTATATATTTTCTTGACAAGGTCAGTGCCTGAGTTACCACTGTTTAACCCCTTAGACTGTTGTAGCTTTGGATTCAAAATATCTGGGGTTTGTACTTTCTCAGGAACAAACTCAAGATCCAGTGGACAGCTATGGTAGTTTCATGTGTCATTCAGAGACCAGGATGTGACCCCCTCAATTAGGGACAATTCATATAAACAAACACACAATCATGACAATGAAAATGTTGGATTCTGGTGACACTTAAAGCATTTGATAGCTGGATTACGACATCCTTCCACTGTATTTAGCATGGAAAATAAACATGTAACCCTTGGAGGTGTACTAATAAGAAGCATGTGGTGAAGGCCATTTGAAAGTGATAAAAGAGTCCACAGAAAATATATGTACAGATTATTTGGAACTAGTGGCTATACTTCAAGGCAAGGATACTCTCACACACATAAATCCAAGTACTTCTAATGCAAAGCAAAGCAAAGGAAATATGATTTTCCCCTACATTTCATTCATCTTTTGTCCCTGCCTTGCATTTTTAATTGTTCCCATTTTGAAAAAGCTTTTCTCTGGCTTCACTTTTGAAGTTTTAATTACCTTAATACATAGAAAGGAATGTGACAGAATTAGCCTTTCTGTTAAACAGGGCAAATGGTATCCATAATCCTTTCCTGATATGTGCTTTTATAACAAGTCGAGGGAGGGGGGGAAGAAAAAAAGAAAAAAAATTTTGATTTCAATATAATAAACAGAAACCCCATAAAGTACTATTCAAAATGTTATGCATATTTATGCACATACTGTAGCTGCACTAATGGTTCCTCTTGCAGTTTTTTAGGTTCTTTTATCATGTCTGGCAAAAGAAATACCTCACCTTTTCTGTTGCTTCAGCTATATCTCACACATTCTCCCACCATTTTTCCATCTTCACTTATGTGTGTAATAGCACAGAATTAAACTATTTTGCAAAATTATATTTAAATAAAGCTACTAATTTTAAACTTATCAACTCTGTCAGATTTCACAATTAAATGATATTCTGGAACTAGTAAGTGGTCTGGTCCAAAGTGATGTAATAGTCTTAACATTATGCATTGTCATAAATTCTTTACAAGTTATTTAATTTATTCCTGTCTTTTACTAACAATATATAAAAAAATAAAGCATTCAAAGGGTGGACTCATTTTTCAAGCATAATGTAGAATATCTCTTTCGTTGACAGCCTGAGTGGAACAGAGGTTCTACTTATGATGTGAAAACAAGGTTAAACATGGAAACAATGTATCAGGTGGATTGTCTCTGAAACAAATTCAACAGCTAATTATTGTGAACAAAGACTATGAGATTTACAGCATTCTTGACAAAAAAAAAAAGGAGGAAGTAAATAGCAGACATGATATTTTATGCACTTGCCCTTAATTTGTAATTCAAATTAAATTCTTATCACATTATTTTTACTTGAAGAAGAGGGACTTACTCGTGGAAAGGTGTTTTGTTTTTTCTGGCTTGGCTTGTTTGGTTTTTAATCTATCAGTCCAATATGGCTATATCTTTGTTGCTGTTACTGTTAGACTGAAAGAACAAAATAGAAAAAAGTAGTATGACTCCATGTATGGACACAAATATGGATTTACAACAGTGTTTAAAGTGCTTTCTTATTTGAGGAGATACTTACATAAATGCCTTTTCATGCTTATCTCCTTATCACCATGAACTATATGTTTGCTGCTTGCTCTTACGTAATTTATAATATAATGATAGGGTATTAAATTCATACTCAGTTTAGTATATTGTCATAAAAAACATCTGAAAACAGGAAAATGACAATTCTATTTGTGTATTATTACAGCAATTTGAAAATTTTATTAAATACCAAAATGCATCATTTCGTCATTTATTCCTTTGCTTCCAGTGTTGCTTAAAGCACTATGTAAGTACAAATAGATCATACTAAAAGCATATCCATCCTATTCTGGGGTTTCGACTAGGATTACATACTGATGTCTTGCAGAACAGAGATGAATTTATGATCCCACATGACCATTTATCTGCTGATGCTGCAAGATGTCTTGCCTCCAGGATTGGTTTCCATGTACATGGTTCACCAAAGGTCTACATCTTATGAATATACATTGTTATGTCTTGTTGTTAAGTGGCAGTGCTGTCATGTGAGAAGTCAAGTAGTATACTTTAATTTGCCAGTACCAGAAGTTGTGGGAGCAGCAGAAGCTGTGGCTTGACTGCCTACATACAAAGGGTCCAAACAAGCCACTTTGGCTGCAAAGAATGAATGGATACAGTGAAGGACTGCAAACAGGTTGGAAAACTCCAGCTCCTGGAAATGAAAACAAAAAGATTAAACATGAAAAAAAAAGAACACTTCACAAACATATACCTAGGAATGAATCAGTATTCAAATAGCAATGATTTTAATAGTTTAATGTAATTCTCCTAATGTGCCTGACAAATCTCCATTATAGGGGCTTGGACATTGAGCTATGCCCATTCAGTAAGTAATTGTCTGGAGGTTAAGATGGACAAATTTCTAAGTTAAGTAAGTGCTTTCATAGACATACGAGATCCTACCAGCTAAAGGGGAAGGAAAGTGACACTATATAATATTTGTTTTTCATCAGGTTAATGCAAATCTCACACTTTTGCAGGTTAATTTAGATAAAAATTGGACTGTACCATAAATCGACACATCTCTGGATTGCTACTGTATACACAATATACCCACAAAGATCAATAATGTCAAGTTCCACATCACGTCATCACGTCACTTCACACTGGTAACTATTATCTTACCCATACTGATTCTTTAACCAAGAAAAATAATTCACACACCCCCTCCCCCAGAAAAAAAGAAAAAGACGAGTTTTCAAAAAGTGCTGCAATCACGGTATTATTCATCTATAGTGATCTGTTTTCACTGAGAAGTAATCCTCACAACAGTAACCTGTAATTGGACTGAAAAAAGAAACAGACTCCATTTTTAAAATTTATTAGCAATATCAGACAATTCCTTCTTTTTCTACTTTAATTCACATCTCTTTAAAGCTCCGCAGCATGTGATTAGACTAGGTGGGACACTTTTAGACACCACTACATAAATAAATTTTATTTTTTTTTTCACATCTATAAATTTGCTCCTTTGTGTTTAACTGACTTTACCTGATCAGTCTTTTTTAGGTTATCATCTTCACTATGTGTTTTTGGAGTTGGCATTAAACGATCTGTTTTATTTGAAAGCAAATACTGAGGTATTTGAATACATTTAAGTGTAGGGTTGGTAGTGCTTTGATTCACTGCCTATAAGGCTTCCTTCATTGTAATGTGAAGACAGTAATAGATATCTGTGATATATTCTATTTGTCTTTCTCTCCAACACTGCTATTTCCAGGCTATGTAGAGATGAGGGTGCCATTGTTTAAGCTGAACCCAGGAAAGAGGGTTTTACTTTTTTATATAAAGAATATTGATAATGTTGTAAATTCAACAAAAAATAGCTAAATCTCTCAAAATGACATTAACCTGCAATTTTCTGCCTCTTGAGATTTCCTGGGAGATACTGCTTCATGTAATTCACAGAGATGTTCACAAATCCCTCATATGCAAGGGAGAACAACTGCCTGAAATCAGACAGCTGCAGGTGCAGAGTGTCCAGTGATGTACTGAATGGGTAGAGCTTTGTTCAGCTCTCTTGCAACATGAGCAGATGTCCTTCAGACATGCTCAGAAATGAAGTTATAACATCCCATGAGCTTCTTTAAAATCCCTTAACTACCAACTCTCAATAAAGAAAATAAAGTTTATGCCAAGTTTCTCAAACCTGCCATCTGTGTCCATTTAAAAAAAAATCTGTTTAGAGACATTCTCATTTTCAAACACTGGGAGAAGGGCAATTTTATCACAATGCCAAAGTTTTTTTAGTTCCTTAAATTTCAAAATAAGAAATAGGAAAACAATGGAAATTCAAAATGAAGAAACAAGGAATTATGGAAGTTATTGCAGAATAAGAACTATCAGTCAATCAAATTAAATTACTTTTCAGTTAACAGCTTTTTATTAATATACTATTATCATTCTTTATAAAAATAAAACTGAAGCTGAAGATAAGAGAATAAATATTTAGCGGAACAGTGAAATATTCACAGTATCAATTCCATGTGTTACGTGTAGAAAGACTACATTTCCCCCTACGTCTCAACAGGATAAGCCTATTAAAACAAATATTACAGTCTGAGAATTGTTTGAGTCAATTAGGTAACCCTATTAGCTGAAAATTCTTTCTATAATAATTACAGCTACTGGACATTGAATTTTCACAGTGCATTAGAACAATAATTAGCAACAGTTATCACAGGTGTTTCTGCAACAGCAACACATTGGGAAGATCCATTGCTTGATGGACCTTCAAGAAAAACAAGTGAGGCAACAGAAGAGCCTCTGAAGGTCCCAAAGGATTACTGTTAGTAACACAGTGCAGAAATTACTTTGACTGCAAAGATGAACTCTGAGAAATCATCAAATAATGGATTACTATTTGCCATGAAACATTATTCCCATTTCAATGTGGACATGCATATATAACTGGAAATTCAAGCAACGTGAAGCACAGTACGCTGACTGGCATGTGGTGAGTACATACAGGACTGATTAATGGCTGCAGCTCAATTCACAGGATCCTGATTGATGGGAACAGGATCCATCACGAACAACACTTTTCTGGCAGATTAGCCTAATCACAAGAAAGATTAATGTACAGATAAGACTTCACGTAGAGCTGATGACAGATGAAACATTCCCTCACCTCTGCTGGAACTTGCACTTTTAGCTGCCCATGGGTCTACACTACTGCCAGCAGATGGAGGAAATCCCACAAGCTTTTGTGCATGCTTAACCACTCCTGGTTGTTTCTGTTTATACTTTGTCATCTGTCCATCCTCTTGTCTGAATACACTTTCTTCTAGGCAGGATATTGTGTACTGCTCACCAGCTTCAGATGAGGTTTCCAGTGACACCAAGCTGTGTGATGCGGTTGACACACTGGAGGGAAGGGATGCCATCCAGAGGGACCTCGACAGGCTTGGGCCAATGCAAACCTCATGAAGTTCAACAAGGCCAAGTGAAAGGTCAAGCACAACAACAGGCTGGGTGGAGAATGGATTGAGAGCAGCCCAGAGGAGAAGGACTTGGGGATATAGGTTGACAAAAAGCTTGACATGAGCCAGCAGCGTGCACTTGCAGCCCAGAAAGCCAACTGTACGCTGGGCTGCATCAAAAGGAGCACGGCCAGCAGGTTGAGGGAGGTGATTCTCCCTCTCTACTCCACTCTCGAGACCCCACCTGGAATACTGCAAACAACACAAGAGGGACATGAACATGGGAAAACTAAAAAATGAATCACACAAACCTACACAGGTCAGAAATCTCCAGTGACTCTGAATGCAGTCACTGCAATTCAGAAATCCCTCTGTAAAAATCCTAAGGAGGTATACTTAAAACCCATTTAAAGATCATATTCTAAACTTGAAGCATGTTAAAAATAAGCTATTAAATACCATTTGAGTAAGCAGATCTATACATTGGATGAATTTCAGAAAAGTAGATGAACTTCTGTGCACATCTTGTTATGCTTTTTAATCTGTCAGTCTCCATCCTTAATTCTTAATGTGGCTGCACTGGCTGCAAGACCTTATTTATAAATGCTTATCGTAATACCTTTTCATGTCCATACCTAACATAAATTGTCCACAAAAGGGTGATATTTGTTCATTATAACATTGATGTCTGTACGCTAGCTAATGTTAGACAATGCAGGACCTGAACTGATGTTCTGTAATTGTGCAGGACTTGGGGAAACATGTTTTCCCCAGTAGACACTGATACATGAAAGTAATCATCCAGGGTAATGACTTCTAACACATGCAACAAAACTTTAAATTAAATTAAAATTATATTTTGGAGAATATACTTGAAATAAGCAGAAATGTCTGGAAAATGTTACAAGCGTCCATTAAGACACCTTGCAACAGCTGAAGGTGGGCATTTCCTTCACAACAGCAGTAACTTAGGCTATTTGTCTTATTTTAGATTAGACTTCTATACAAGATAATTTCAAGTATGAATTAACTGTCATTAATTACTATTAAGGCAGTATTAA
Organism: Nestor notabilis; assembly: GCF_000696875.1. Taxonomy (NCBI): domain Eukaryota; kingdom Metazoa; phylum Chordata; class Aves; order Psittaciformes; family Psittacidae; genus Nestor; species Nestor notabilis. The sequence continues at coordinate 36,663 of NW_009915017.1, read as the reverse complement.
TTAATTAATAAGTATTAATGCTAAATCCTTGAAGTTACACTTCTTCCTTTGCTAATACCTTATTTCTGCCCTCTTCTATTCTCCATATGCATATATATGCAAAGAAAATTGACTGGATCTTCATCTTGATGTGCTGCTTTTTTAATTAATTTCAGTTTTGTAACACTCAGCTTAGGAGTTCAGCTAATTTGTGAACAAAAGCCGATTTGTGATGCAGCACAGCTGTGTGACTTTGCCTGAGTTTTCCTGGCAAAACTGTTGAGCTGTGAAAAGTCCTACAAGTTCAGAAAGCAGAGACCAAAGTGTAGCTTTTGAGTTATACATCTGTTTTACAAGGCACAGTAACTCCCAGTTCACAGAAATTACTTGCTGGTGTGTTTACTTAGAAAATTCAAATGGAAATTGCATGTTAGAAGAAAAACAGCGCTGATACTGATTTTTATATACATGACATATTCCTGTGTTTGAAAGCATATATATATATGTAATGAAAGAGGATCTCTCATAGATTTAAAATACTCTTCATATTTGTCAGAAAAATATAAAGCAGTTTCTACTGCAGTAATCCAATACTTAGCCAGATAAAATTGAACAGCAAAGTACTCTGATTTTATTACAGTTTTGAGATTGTGTTAGCCTCTGGCAGCCACTGTGATACTGGAAAGATATTAATGGATTATTAAACTACAGCTAAACAAATAGGGAAATAGATAGGAAGGTGCTTAAGAGAATCCCTTTGTGTCTTAATAGACAAGGAGAAAGCTTTGCCCTTCTACGCTTGTTTTTTTCAATCCAACCCCAACAGCTCAGTAAGAACAAAGGAGAGAGACATATAGGTTCCATGTTCTGCCAAATCAACAGCTCTATTTTGTAGCTCTGAGTCAGAAAAATTCTGTCTGACTGTGCAAACTGGTACAATATTCCTGCTGAGTGACAGCTGGGAAATAACCTACAGATTGGAATGTCTAAGGGATATCGGTGATTAATGTTGCCCCTAAGTGGTTCTCTTCTCAGAAACCACATAGATTTTGCCTTAAAGACCTTCAAAATTAGGTCTTTGCATCCAGGCACCCTGCCATGGACCCACTGATGTGACCTATGGTAATTACTGTTCAGATTTTTCAGACTGGAATTGCTTAAATCTACAAGGAGACACTTCTTTTACACTACACTATATATCTTTATAGTAATGAGATATTACTTACAGAGAAGCCGAACAACAGCATCAGTACAAAGTCTCTATTAAAAAAAAGCACGCAGTATTTTAACAGTAACCGACAGAATAATTCAAATGTTTAAATATCTTAAATTATTTTCCAGTGGAAAAGAAGTATGCCTGGTTAAACTGTAACCAAATTCATAGCACATGCTGTGTGTCTCAAAGCATGCCATTCTGAATCTTGTTAAGTCAGGCATGAAACACACTGTAAAAATGTTGACAGCATTATAAAAATATTAGCTAAACTCTGGAGGTGTTTCTCAAAAAAACAATAAAGAAGCTGACTGATGAATGGACGTGGGTCTGTATTAGTTATCATAAAGTGGTTTTCCTAGATTCTTGTAAAATTAACAGTGATACCTCTGTATATTCCACCAGAATATAGAGTAGTTGCTGCGTAATTATGAAGACAGAAAGAATGGCTAAAATGTAAAATGCTGCTGCATAACGATTTTTTTTTTTCCAAACCAATGTCCATCTACAAGCCTGAATGCTTTTCCAGAATAATAACAAAGATTTTGGATCAAAATTCAGTATCTAAGCACTCTGACACTCTATTTTCTCTAGAAAATAAATAAGTGTTCTAAAGCTAAAGGGTATTATCACATGGATACAAAATGCCGTAATCAACACAACTAGGACAGCATGAGATGCACTGTGCTGTAAACGAAGGAAGACAGGAAGCATTTGGATTTTGATAACTCTAATTTGTACAGGAAAGAATTATGCAGACTCATAGAATCATTTAGTTTGCAAAAGAGCTTTAAGATCAAGTCCAACTGTTAATCTAACACTGTCAAGTCTAGTGCCACATCTACGTGTCTGTTAAAGACCTTAAGGGATGGGGACTCCACCACTTCCCTAGACAGCTTGTCCCAATGCTTGACAACTCTTGGTGAAGATTTTTTTCCTAATATACAATCTAAACCTCCCCTGGTGCAACTTGAGGCTGTTTCCTCTTGTTACTTGGTAAAAGAACAAATATCACTTTTTACTTGGGAAAAGAGATGGACACCTACCTCACTACAACCTCCTTTCAGGTAGTTGTAGAGAGCCATAAGGTCTCCCCTGAGCCTCCTTTTCTCCAGGCTAAACAATCCCAGTTCCCTCAGCTACTTCTCCAAAGACTTGTGCTCTAGACCCTTCACTAGCTTTGCTGCTCTTTGGACACTGGACACGCTCCAGCACCTCAGTGTGTGTCTTGCAGTGAGGGGCCCAGAACTGAACACAGTATTTGAGCTGCAGCCTCACCAGTGCAAAGTACAGAGGGATGATTATTCCACAAGTCCTGCTGGCTACAGTATTTCTGATAAAAGCCAGGATGCTATTGGTCTTGGCCACCTTGGCACACTGCTGCTCATATTCAGCCAACTGTAGACCATGACGAAAGCAAAATTATTTAAAAATACCCCAAAACAACAACAAAAAAGGTCAGACCAGCTCACATTTACAGGAAGTAACTGAATTACAGTGCATTATATACATTAACACATTCTGTCAGTACTACAGCTGAAATTTGAAGCTGGAGGAAAACAGTTCTTGGAGGCAAGACAAGAAGGAGCCTCAGATCAGGTATGCATACACCATAACAGGTTCTGCACAGAGTGTATTAGTGTTAACGATGAAGAGGAAAAAAGAACCTTCTGTTCCAGTGACTTTCTTAAGCTGTATCAGTGTTACGTGCCATGCCCTGCTTCCACATTACTGCTTGGGAATGCAGAATTGAAGAGCCCGTCAATTGGGGCAATGATTTCTCAGTATTTTGGTTTCATTCTCAGCTGTGAGCTCTCATCTCACTATATTCCCTGTGTAACAGAACTGGCAAAAATTATCTTTATGTAAAGAAAATGTTACACTGTATTTCCCCTTACAACAGTGTGTCCCCAGGCCATTTGAAGCAGAGAGATGCATTTAAAAGGTGATGATAACTATGTCCATGAATATTTATCACAACCTTTAACAGATGTTTTACAGAATTCCCATCATCTGATTCCAAATGTAGCCTGCATACAGTATGCTTGAAACCTGGCATTACAAGCATTTCTGAAAATCTGATTAACATTTCCTAATGACTCAGGAGTTCTGCAAATAGTTATACTACCTCTAACTCTGTAATGCTACTAAAGCCCAAAAAGTAGAGGCTAGATTGTTGCACCTCTTCTGATGATGAATAGTGCTTTAAATCCAAGAAGGGCTTAAAGGATATGGAAGGGGCCAATCCATAGAATTTTAAACTAACCAAAGTTGAAAAAATATGACCCAAGAATCTTCACATTCATTTTATAGCCACATTTATTTATATTTCTTAGACTAAGCAATATACTTCATATGTAAACAAATTGGAATGGATAAAGTGCTCACTATAAATGCTGTAACACCTTCCATAGACAACATAACCTGAGTTTTTTGATCATGATATAATCAATATGCTTTCATCACCAAGAAAATGAATTAGAAGTAAAAATTTTTATTCTAAATTGACCAACGTGAAAGATTAAATTTATAATAAGGAGAAACAACCAGAGAATATGATAACATACTAATAAGAATGCTAACAAGTTTGTATAATATTCTGCATTCATAAAGGTAGAATTGCTCCCTTGATCGAAGGTAGAAAGATGAAGTTTCTAGAAATAAGCTGTATTGAGTGGGAATAGCAATAGGTATGATAAAGGCACCAGGGTATCTCTAAGACTTATAAAGTGATTTGCACAGCAGATTTAATTTAAACACACAAAAAATGTTGATGAAAACTATTTTTCTTTTTTAAAATCTAGTTTTCATACTTATTTATTTTTTATTTAGTTTAGTATTAAAAATATACTCTAGCTTTACTGGAAGTAAAAAAAAAACCCAAAACAAAACACCTTGTCCCATTATCGGATTCCTGTGAATTTTTTTAGTCCTAAAATCATGTGTTAACAGCAATAGCAGACAAATATTAGAAAAATAACTGTGAGTTTCATCCTCATGACATTAGGTTGTTATGTTTTCCTATTAGAGATGAAAAGAAATTTCTTTTCTGAAGGAAATTGGAAGTAAGAAAATATTTATCTTTGTGATGCAGCAGAACATGAAGTCCACCACATTTCACTGCTGTTGAGTTAGTGGGAGCTTTTACATACTTTTATTGTACTGAGTAGAACATTCAAAATCAAGTAAATTGCTCTTAGGTAGAAAATAATTAATACCAAACATAAAGAGACATTCAGGAAGGAAAAATTGCTGCTTAATGCAGCTATTTCCGTTTAAACTCACGACTGCCCCCAGCAGAATGCCTTTTTTCTTTACATACTTCTTTATGCTGTACATATTTAACCCTTTTTGCCATCATTTATTTAATAATTTCCTTTGGGTTCATGGAACCATATTGTTACCACATTCACTAAGCAATTTTGTCTCTGACATGGAGAGGAAAAACAGTATAGCGAATGCTTCAAAAGCAAGGCTTAAAGATAGCCAAGAAACTAGTCTTTAGGTTAACATAAAAATTGGGATCCTAATCCAAAAGACTTTTGATCCAGACTGTAAGGCAGTTCCAGTTTTCAAAGAACCTGGGAGATCACTCTTCCTCACACACACTGGGAAAGTAAATGCCCTATTCTAAAAAGACATAAATTGAACTAATCCTCTCAGGGTTACTGTTTTCATAAATTAGCTCTTGCATCAAAAGCACAATTGAAAATACAACTTTACTGACTTTCAATTAGACACAGACATAAAGCTTCAGTCTTGTAAGGGAGTACATGCTTAATCCACACTTTTTTCCCTAAGAAATAAAACCAGATTTTAGACCTTTGCTGGATTTCGTCCCCAGGTTTACTTAAAGATATATTTTGCACCATTTCTTCATGATAAGACTATAGGGTGAAAAATAGGGTCAAACTCTCAGCCAGCTTTGTTAAAATGATAAAGAGGAGAGTCGGAAAATGTGCTTAAAAGCACACATAGCAAGTACTGGCTTTTATTACTTTTTATGTAATTACAGCTTTCAAAAGACTTTAAACTAGCAAAAATCCAAACAATTGATTCAGCTTTCTTTTCTTGGAATTTCTTTGGTCTTCTTTGCATTTGTTGACTTTGCTTTAATCAAATATTTCTAAGTAATTTAGTTTAATTTACTACTCCATTCCCCTAGGTGCTTTGATAACTGCTTTTAATGTACAAAACTCACAATACATTATTTTTACCTTTGCTTCGATTTGTTTAGTATCTTGGTTTTGGAACAAAAATTTGATTTTGCTCTTCCCATCATCTGAAGAACCCTTGAGCTGGGAAAACTTGTACCTCCAAAGTACAGCCTAGGAGGGGGAAAAAAAGAAACATAAAAAAAACATACACAAGCAACTCAGTGTAGTTATCATTGAAAATAATATTAGAAATAGTCAATCTCCTTCCAAGGGAACTTCAACCCTTCTACGGTACATAATTAAATCAATTTAGTGTTATATGGTCTGATGTTCCTGTGTACTATATGTACACATACGGATATACCATACTTTGTCAGGGTGTGATCAGATCTGTCAAGACTTCATTTTTGAAATTTACTCTGAAATTCCTTTATCTATATTTAATCCTGATTAAACAAAAAAGAGAGGGTTAGTAAATTCATTGTCATGCCAAAATCCAAAGATTTTTTCCCATTGATGATCTGTGGATTTCCCATTCCATTTGAATGATAAACTGCCATAGAAGTCCTCTCTTTTTCTTTCCATATTAAAAAAAAATCTAGTTGCTTTAACATATAGGGTATATCAAATTAAAAACAAATATCCATTTTTAAATTATGAAATGACAGAAGGAAACCCTGTAATGAGAACTTACTTCGAGTTTACTTATCGGAGTTCTAATCAGGAATTCAAAAATGACCAATTCATTAATTCTAAACATATCTGTGGCATTTCAAGTAGTTATATTATGAATTACATTGTGTCTAGCTGAAAAGAAAAACAGATTGCACTACAGAATAAACATGCAATTAAAATTTACAGCTGGCTAGACATGCATCTTTTTTATATCTAATGTGGATTTATGTAGAAAAAAGTACATTTCAAACTACTATGCTTAAAAGTGGAAAAGAGCCATTTTTTATTTTCAGCATCATTTTAAGATATCCCCACCCTCCAGATATTTTGAAGGACTAACATTTTTCATTGTGATTTCAGTAGTATTTCACATAGTTATAAGGTTATCCTCATTCACGTTGTGCTGATACTTTGAGGACACATTAATTTCACATGGATTGGACAACAGAGAAACTTAAGGCAAGAAGTGCTGTTACATTTTCTTTTGTCTAAGTGTTTGTAAATTCCTCTCAGTGGCACAGGATGACACTTCCCATCCATGCCCTTTGTCTATATCGGTGAATGATGTAGTATGTACTTGAACTTAAACAGAATATAAGGGAGGTAACATTTTCGAGTATCCTAAATCTATGCAGGTCCCTTTACTTCAGGATGTGTTAATCTTTTTAAGCTAATGACTGGCAAAAATCCCTAACCTGCAAAAGCTAAATAAAGTTAGCTGTGTTTGTCTTAGTAACCTGAAGAGGAAAAAATCCCAAAGGACAGAACCTTAACTGTGCATAGCACACAAAGCAAGTCTTAGAATTATTTTTCCCAAAATTCTCTCCATATATTTGCCCCTTGTAGATTAAAAGACCATAATCTCAGGACCACTTTCACTCTCTGTGTGTATGTGACAGGTGAGCTCCCACCTACCATAAACAGAGTTAAGGACATTCTGTTTCAGATAAACTAGAGGAATTTGTCAATTTATGTGAAACTGTATCATACTTGTTTCAAAAGCTGTCCTCCTGAGCCCACCAATCTGTGCTATAGAACATAGAACAGCTTTGCTCATCCCCTAGTGCGTACAATTCCTTTAATCTTTTTTGATCAATGATGTTTACTTATGTCCTGTAGATAGTGAATTAAAAAAAGATAAAAGAAACCAACCCAGTATACCATTCAGGTGGCCATACTTCCCACCTACATTGTAAACTCCTTTTTTCACACACTTATGTAGCTCAACAAATCTGCTTGGAAGATCAAGACCATTGCTTTCTGAATGAACAGCAAATCTATTTAAGCATGTCATTTCCTATATGATGAATGTAAAGGCCACTGATGCTCTCCTTATCTCAGGAGAACAATCAAAGAAACAAGCTATCATCTTTCTCTGATGATGTATGGGGAGGCCAGGAAAGAGGCACAGTAGTAACAAGGACATTTAGATGGGCAGGCAAAATCCCAGGGTATGTGTCATTCCCAATTAGATTAAGTTCGAGTGAAGATCAAGGTTGTACAGAACTGCAGAACTTTGGCATTTACCATGCAGTTTTGCTACTTGCTTCATTCCCACTCAGAGGAAAGAGAATGACAGTCACACCAAATCACAGCCATGATTCAAGAACACACTTCAGTTTATGCATAACATTGATTTGGAAAGCCCTACTTAGCAATGGCTCTTACTTAAGTACATCGCAAAATCGGGTCTGTAGTGTCGAGGGGACAAAATCCTTTTTGAGACTAATCCCAACAAGACAGCACTTTTTCCATCAGGATACCAAAACAAGTTTGTAGAACTGACACTTCAACAGCATACTTCACAGAGACTATTAAACACTTTATCTATAGTGTAAGGAATAAAAATGCCATTAATAATGCATGAAATGACTCCCAAATGAAAGAGCTAACTGTTTCTCTTGGGTGATCATCAACAAATTGTTTATTTTTTTCCCAAATATGTCCACATGGAGGAGGGTTCTTTTTTCAAAAATAAAAGCAGGGAAATTTTGTGGGGTTTAAGTTATTAAGTCAGGAATACAAGCTATTTCATTTAAGCTAGTCATCCTGGCTACTTCTTTTGTTCTTGATAATTTCTTAATAGCACTTCCTTCATCCTTGTTTGAACTGGGATGAATGCTGCTTCGCTCTGATACACTGGATGTGCCTACACCTCAATGTCCTGTACAATATTAAAAGACTAACAAGGTTAAACTAGATGTCCAATGGCAGATAGCTAAAATTGGGTTAATTAGTTTAGTATATACTCAGTAAGATCCATTTAATTCCTTGTCTCCAACTAAAGAAGCTGAAGTGCTCCCCTATGTAGCCAGAACTGCAGCAGATGTACAAGGTTATAAATGATGCTGTAACTAGTAGTCAGATCATTCTCTTAAAATACACTATCTTGGGGATCCTTGGGTTACTGTGACGGATACACTGGAGCCCCTTAACCAAACCAGCAGTAGTTTGGTACAGACTCCAAAGGAGATAAATGCCTGAGCCATAGCCAGTCTAAGAACTCCTCCAGGAAACCCACAAAAGAGCAGAGTGACACAGTGAGCATCGATAGGTATGAGCTTGGCCCGCCAATTGTGTGATTAACACATGGATAGCAGGTGTTTTTTTCAAGACTCATTTATCAAGGAACAAAGAAAGTAGTGGGTACAAAGAGACTCATGCCTACATTTCTCATTACATTCAGTTTGATATGAGCCAATCACTTTATCCCATGAATATGACAACCTAAGTGAGCCATCTTTGAGCTCACCCTGCTAGGCAGCATGGCTACACGGTGGTGTTCTCCCCCTGAGCTGGGATGCCTCTCGAGCTTTGAGACTCCTTACCTGAGACTGAGAGACTCTTCCTTTCCCAAGGCAGAGACCCCTTTATTTGCAACAGATCCTCACTAAGTTGCTGATAGCATGCTAAATCAATACTAATGAAATCCATGCAGTTAGTTACTGTAGACATAAACTATTGTCAAGTCTCAGACTAGGACTGGACCTAGCTTCATCTAAGCACCATCAGGAGTTTAGAAAGCAAAGGGGTCTACTCTGAATCTTGTCACTCAATGGGAGGGTCTCTGTGTAAATCTTCTAGGTCAATCCTAACTCAATTTTCCTTTGTACTTTTCATCTATGTAGTAAGGAATAGAATGAACTTTGCAATTGAACTTTGTTAAATCACACTTTTCATAAATTCATATGAAAACCACTTTTGCTAATACCTTTGATGGTGATACTTTGATACCAGGCCTATTCTTTTCAGTAACTATTTTATTTAAAGACTAGCTCAAGTAGAAAAGAGAAGCAAGACCTACCCACCAAAGTACTCAGTTTCACAGAGATATGTAGCTACAGCAGTGACATAAACACATGAGAGTTTTACATGTTTGTATCTTTCATGTTCCTTTGGACTGACTTCAGTATTGCAGAGCTTACTGTGGTGACTGTTCTGAATTCTAATTTTAAAGGCTAATTCTCCTGCAGTGGGAATAGGCACCCCTGGGGATACTGATCTATACCACTGTCAAAGCCAAGTGAATGAATTTCTCATGCTTTTAAACATCATAGTTCCTCAGAGCCATTTGCTTAATGCTTGTCTCAGAGAGTTAATATAGGTTGATATAATTTTGTACAAACATATATATGTATAGATTGACTTCTAAACAATAAGTACATTTGTAAAACATGTTGGCGTTCTCACAATTTGCAAAAAAACCCCCTAAATGTGTGTGCCATATAAGTTATTCCTAAATCAGTTTTTATGAATTAGGAAAAATAAGCAGAAATTCTTACTTGTATGAAGGTGCAGTGTTACTAAGCTCAACACTCTATAATACATTAACATGGTGCTTCTTTTAGTTAACAAAAGCAGCCCATTCTCTTCAAGTGTTTTCCTTATATGATCATCAGTAACTGTGTATAACCTGCACCACTGAGAATATTTTACAGGACTATCTATATAGCATTTTTAGGAAGCACTAAATTTTTGTTGACTCTAAAGAAGAATTGACACACAGACCAGGGACCAGGTGGTAATTCCTTTTAAAGCACAAATTGCATCCTGAGTCACTTCTCAAGTCTTCTCAAGTCGAGACACACAACTTTATGATGCCTTGATGGAAGACCAAGATGAGAACTAAGTATGCATTACTTATTGCCTTTAAAAGGGAACTCTCAGTCCACGAGTAGGGACAAAACTTGTGAGTAACTTCATGCAGACCTGTTTAGAAACTGGGAACCAAGGTAAAATAGCATATGCTGAGAATACCAGCAGGTCCTCCACTTGGATACATCCAGTGTGATCATGGAAAATATGACATAGTTAATTCATCTTTTGAGAAATGCACTGTAAGAGTACAATCTCACTGAGCAAATACTGTATGTATCATGCATAATATTAAAACAACCAATAAGATACAAATCCTCTTCCCAATTATAATTCGTAGACTGCTTAAACTGCTTTTTATATTTTATACCATTTAACAACATTCACTTCAAAGAATACCAGAACGTAATGCAAACAAATAAACAGTGCAGACAAGCTCACAAATTAGATTTAAGACTTCTCTTGAGATGCTATTAAATTACTGCAATCAGAAATCATAAAGAAGTGAAATGCTGTCTTCACTGAAATTAAATGGATTTTTTTTTCTTTTGACATATCTGGGACCAAGATTTTCCACCAATACTTCTTAATGAGAAATATTTTATTTATAACTAATCATCTAGGACTCATTTGTTCTAGTCTTTGTAACCAAATTACTGGCTATTATCTTCCACTAGAGTTATTTTGCTATAATTACCCAAGGATGCTCTCTGCCTGCATATTATTATTTTATAGATGGGACATAAATGCAATATATAAATGGCACATGGAAGAAAAGCTATTGACTTCAGTACCTGTAATAATTTACTGCTGTTCCCTACAGCCACACAAATGAAGAAAATTATATTGCTCCTATTCTTAGCACTAATGCTAAATCTAGAACATATTCGGCACAGGACCTTAAAAAATATTTTCACATTCATATCGTCTGTCAGTTTGCTACTCATGCTCATCACTTCAGAATCCTGACTAAACTACATACAATTTTGATGAGATGACGTCAAACAAAGTTACTTCCTGTCTAGAAAATGGTATCAGAAAAGTGGGAATGGATCATAATTATCTTAATGTAGGGTATAATCAGGAGTGTTGGTTAGGGTTTTTGTTTTGTTTTCAGTCAAGGAGCTTGACTTATCCTTAACGGAGACCGGATTACCAAACAAACGCAGAATAAGTAAGGGTGTCTGTATTTTTACTTACCATACTCTAAGGATAGAAATATGAATGTCTGACTAGTCCATAGCTCTGTGACAGCTATAAAATTTAGCAAATATATACAAGGTATTTTGCGTTATCACTAGGAAAGAAAAAGCTGCATTTTGTCAACTTAACAGTCTTCATCCAGAACATAATTAATTTGTGTCCTATGGCTTCAGTGGTGAACTACATTCAATTTATTATTAAACAGTCTTTCATCCTGTATTTTGGATTATGAGTTCTGGAATGATTCTGTTCTTACAAAAAGGGCATTTACACTTAATGAACTTGTGAAATAGATTTTGCACCACACACTGCAACAGCATCATTTCACCTGCCAGCGCACATCATCAAATACAGGTTTTCTCTATACTTCCCATTGACATTTTATCACATACTAGCAAAAGAAGTTTGGCCTTCAGTAGGAAGCTTGGAAAAAAACCAAAAGGGACTGTCAGTGTTTTATAATGATTAGACAGCTACATCTCAGACCAACTGTAAATGGTGGGGTAAATCAAGAAACCATCTTTATTAAGAAAAGGATGTCAGAAGTCACTTTTCAAATATTAGCTTTAGCAAATCTCTTTGTTGTCTTTTCCACTGCATCTTCAAAAAGCAAAAAGCTGTAGCTGTACTTTTCCAGCACTGCCTGTTTGTTTGTTTGTTTTGTTTTTTGTTGGGTTTTTTTGTTTGTTTGGTTTTGTTTTGGGTTTTTTTGGGGTTTTTTTTTGTTTGTTTGCTTTTTATGATACTTTGACTAAATTATTCTTCTGTTTAGCTTTTAAGAAATTTTTTATACCAGGTCCTTGTAGGTCCTTATTTTCAAGAATAAAAATAACTGGGTCTTCAGGAACCTGGGATATACCTTAATTTGGTTGTTTGTCTCATACCTAATTGAGAAAGATTGCATTCTTGCAAAGCGACACTTTGTCCATACTGGTATCAGCAGTAGGAAACTGAGTAGGATTAAGATCTTGTTCATGCTCAGTTCTACTGTTCACCAGTCTCTGGAGAGTGTCTCACTACAGAAGAATTACGGTCCAAGACAATTTCCTTTGTCAACTGCTGTGGCTTTTTAACTGTAAAGGGAAAGACAGGGGAAGACACAGAGAATGAAGAACAAAAATGAGACAAAGGAAAAAAAGCAAGAAAGTCAGCCCTAATAAAATAACTGTTCTTGCCTGTTACTGAAGTTACACTGAATGTTAAAAGTCTACAGTTTGTTTAGTACTGAAGGATGACCTACCAGCATTTTTTTGTTTCTAGCCACAGTACGTAAGACTGTACGAACCATGCTTAACAGCCTCTCTTAAAGTTATAGTAGCTATTTGTTCAGCATTTCAATTCCTAAGCACAGAATAAATATTTTTTCATGGGAGTTACATTAATAAATATCTACCTTTAAGTGAGCTTGGTTTCTTTTTGCCTTCTCTATTACTGAATATCAAGCGTTTTTTGCATACTGTTTATTTCAATATGCCGTATGTGTATTATCTACTTGAAGAGACAGACATTAAGGTATGTATCCCTAGAAACCACAGAGCATGCTCCTAAAGAAATTAACATATATTATGTTCTGTGTTATTTAGTAGCCTTTTGGTATGAAAACCAAATTAAAGATATTTGCAATGCACTTTATTCTTCACAGTGCATCCTCTATTTTGATGAAGGTGTCTGCTAGGGAACAGATGACACGTACATTGAGCTTTGTTGATATGTATCTTGTGGGCTATTATGGAGCCTTTTGTTACTTTGTTCTAGCATCACTATATAATTCAGCAGCATTTTAATTTATTTTCAGTCCTATAATGGATGATTTTTTTTCCTCTTCTGACAAATACATATTTTTTATTTCTGTTTTAACGAGCAGTAAATGTGTGAGTAGAGACACAGCACTTCACACAGGTAGGCAGATGGCAATGTATGCTCACACAAACACACACATAGATTATTCATATAAGCTATGATGTGAATACACACATTATAGAAAAGAATTTTAATGAATATATCTGTAAAACAGAAACATATAACACATATATCCACAAATATACACCTACACACGTGAAGACTAGACAATTTTTCTGTTAGATGCATATTAAAAATAAGTTACTGAATAACATTTGAGTAAGTAGTTTTATACATTGGAGCACTTTCAGAATAGTAGATGAACTTCCTAACACATCTTGTTACACTTTTTAATCTTTCAGTCTCCGTTCTTAATTATTGTAAGACCTTACTTATAAATGTTTATCATAATACCTTTTCATGTTCATACCTAAGATACATCATGCACAAAAGGGTGGTATTTGCTCATTAAAACATTGACATCTATATACTAGTTAATGTTAGACAAATGTAGGACCTGAACTGATGTGCTGTAATTGTGCAGACTTGGGAAAAATGTTTTCTCCAGTAGACACTGATACAGGAGAGTAATGACCTACAGTAAAATTTGGTTTATGACTTCTAACACCAGTAACAGAACTTCCTAGATTTTTCACAATTAAAAAAGCAAATTAAAACAAAACAGAAACATCGCAAAAGAAAAAATATATCTAGAGTAGGTGCTGTATACTAAGACACCTAGTAGTGCAAGCAGTGACTAAACAGAATCTGGAAACTTTAGTAGGCAGATAGGAGAAGGGAAACTATTTAAATTGCATGCTCAAAGACTAATTAAGTTTACTTTTAGTAGAATACCAGCAAGGAAGAAGGAGGGAAGTTCAACAACAGTATGTTATTTGATATACTGTATTTCAAATAATGCAATGAAATTGCATTAAAGCTGGTGTACATTTCCCGAAGAAGTCCACAGTGGAAGAGCTGATGTGATTATGTATATCAACACAGGAGGCAGGTACACAGGCCTTTTCACTCCAGATATATCACTACCGCAAATGAAGGACTACATGATAGAAATTTATCATAGTCAAACATTTGCTAATGTTTGATTGCCTTTTATGTTGCAGTTCTCTTTTAAACTGTACTTCATTACTTAAAAAAAAAAAAAGATGACATCTTGCACTGGATGACATCTTGCACTGGAGCTTTGGCTTTACAGAATGGTACAGAAGAATTAAGAGCACAAGTATATGTTACTATTTTTTAATGTGAAAGGAGAGAAATCCTTTTGTCTGTAATTACTTTTGGTAGTTTACAGACTGTTTAGCTGAATTAAGAAATTAATTACTGAAATGTTGTAAGAATTTGATTTAACTAGTCTATCTTAAAAAACTGTTAATTCTCCTTTTAGAAAATCCCAACAGTTTGTTATAAAGTAACATACCAAATGCTCTAAATGATAAAAACCTGCTGGCTCTACAAGCTATTAGTCAAAAAAATGAGTAAGAGATAGCAGGGGATATGCAGCAGAAACTGCTATGATTTATGCCAGTGCTGTTATAATCACATCACAGTACAGATTTGTTCTGAAGAACTCTAGTACCTTGTGTACTTATATTTATCATAGGTCTGTGCAGACATAGAAACAAGGTTTTTATTGAACTGTGATGCGTTTGAATTGAAATACATTTAGCACAGATGACAGATTTTAACCACTAATTTTGACTTACATTGTCAATTATTATATGAAGATTAAATGACAGCAAACAAGGAAACAAGCCACACAGGGTTGCATGTTTTTTGTCTGGAAACCATAACTTTCATTACCCTCTGTAAATTCATTCGCAAGCATTGGTAGTGAGTTTGGGTTTCAGAACATTCGTAAAATTTTGTCTGCAATTTGTCATGCACACTGAAAAAAAATCTATTAACTTGAAATATAAGAGGGGAAAAAATTTAAATATTGATTCATTGCTTAAATATTGGAAGAGCTGAACAGCTGGTAAAATCATAAGCTACAGAACTTGGCTTCACTCCATTTTATTAGTGAATATTCACCATTGAAAATAGTTCAGTCAATTCAGTAGTGATTAAGAAAGAAAACTTAAAATACCATGAGGACATTGTTATGTATAACATAGAAACTGCCTGAAGATTTACTGAAGATCCTACTGCATCAAAATATAAGACAAGACATCTCAGGTGTCCTCAGAAACTATTACGTGCACTTTGTGTTCTGGGAAACATGAGAATGTCATAATAAAGTAATTATAAAAAGTATCCAATTATATTAATTAGATCTGTCCTCCAAGTACTTTTCCAAGACCACCTTTGAATTCATTAAAAGATTTTGCATCTGCAGTGTTATTCTGTGAGAGTTTAGAGATGGACTGAATGAATTATCTGACATTGAACTAGTGAAGTCTATAGAATACGGCTTTCTGTTCAGCTTTACCCAAAAAAGAGTGGCTGAATTTGGTATGAGTAGTGGCAAAATAATAGCAGTGAATGTGTACAAGAAAGACATGGACCTGCTAGAGCATGTCCAGAGGAGGGTCATGAAGATGATCAGAGGGATGGAGCACCTCTCTTGTGAAGACAGTCTGAGAGGGTTGAGCTTGTGCAGCCTGGAGAAGAGAAGACTCCAGGAATACCTTACTGCACACTTTCACACTTAAAGAGGCTTATGAGAAAGACGGAGACTTTTTACCAAGGCCTACAGTGACAGGATAAGGGGTAATGTTTTTAAACTAAAAGAGGATAGGTTTAAGTTGGACATAAGGAAGAATATTTTTACGATGAGGGTGGTAAGACAGTAGAACAGGTTTCTCCGAGAAGTTGTGGATGGCACATCATTGGAAGTCGAAATATAATAATTTGTACTGAATTTTCAAATGCTGATTGTAGAAATTCACTCAACTTACAAACAATTAGATGTGGATTTTTTTTCATGATGAATGTGATATTTTAAATAGCAGCTTTGTTTTTAATACTGAGTTTGTTAATTCATGTGACTTTTGTACACTCTTAATGAACAAATGTATATGTAAATACTAATAGGATATAGGTAATTTAATTTAAATTTTATTCATATTTTCCTTGTCCTGCAAACTGTTTTCCATTATTGTTTTCTCAGATCTTTCTTGGAAAAGAGATTTTAAAATTCTGCTTCATATGAACTCCTTCATTAAGTGAAGAAATAATACTATTAGCTTAGGTAACTAAACATGTCTAGTTTATGTTTCAGTTCATGCGCATGTAGCAATATTGTTGAAGAACATGACTAGCACAGACATAACCTAAACCTGCCACCACCTTAATGAAGCTATCTGAATCAATTTTTGGCTAAGAGAATCACAACCTTTACCTTTCTGTAAAATGATGGAGAGCAGGTAATGGTTTTCCTGCTTAGGTACTCATCAAAATGTGGTAGACACACAGAAGAATCTGTTTTATAAGTAATATTATTCATCAAGATGTTGTTTTCATAAAATTTTCTACAACTGGAAAGGCACAATGACTGATTTGAGAAAGCAAGACTGTAATATCTCTTCTACAGCCTTTTTCTGGACATCTGCTGTACACGTTCTAAGGACATACCAAAAGGGTACCCTTCAGCCATGGTAACATGTTGTTGCTTGTGCAACAAGACAAGACTGTGCTGAAGACAGTTGTGCTTGTGCTTTGTTATCTGAAATTTAGTATATGCTTTTATTGCAGATAGTGGCTTTGAAAGAGTCTAAAGAGCTTTCAACGAGATACAAATTACTATTACGCAAAAGTGTTGCTGTAGTATTATTGGAAGGTGGGGAGAAACCTTCACATTTTTTTCTGAGCCACTGCATTTTACTTCTGTTTCACTGATCTTCTGTGTGATACCTCCTAATGGACAGTCCTGTATTTCACTGAGGAATCATATTCGATTATTTGCTTAATGAAAAGAAATATTTACAGACAAGTACTTGAATTCCAAATTTACCACACTTCGTGCAAACAAGCAGTAAAGAGTTCTGATTAATGGAGTAATGTGGTAGGAAAGGTGGATTTAAGGTAAAGGATAGGAGCATATTCTGGAAAGAAGAGGGCATTTTCAGCAATTGGTGGTTGAAGTGGAACTTTCAGAAAAAATATTTCACATTCACAGAAACACAGAATCACAGAATTGCAGACTGGTTGAGGCTAGAAGGGTCCACCAGGGCTGGTCTAGACCAACCTCCTCCTTCTCAAGCAGGGTCACCCAGAGCACATATACTCCGGATTGTGCTCAGATGGTTCTCAAAAATAGATGGCTTTTGAATATTTCCAGGGAAGGAGACTCCACAACCTTTCTGGGCAACCTATTCCAATGCTCAGTCAATTCTCTCCCTAAGCAGCAGTGTCAAGTAATAGCAATAAAGCTTGCTCACATCTTAGTACTTATTAGCAATTAGTGCAAATGCAAACATACATAGGCTCCCAATGATTTTACTGACATTTCTACTTGCATTAATATAATCTGGAAATTGATGTTCTATTACTCACTTGATACAGCAAACTATTTCATCAGTTGTACTAAGCTTTTTTAAGACTGATGTTAAAAGCGTGAGTGATAGACACCATGGCTGAGTTCTCTTTTTACAGACACCTGAGCAGAAATATGTAAAACATAAACTGAGAAATGCTGTAATAACACACACTCCTACCCATGAAACAGGAGAAAAGAAAGGCAGGTTCTTTTCAAACCTCACAGATCAGCTTGAAATCAAGATTATTTTCTCTCAGAACAAAGGATGCATCAGGGAAAGAAACCTAAAAATAAATCAGTCTAGGCTTTCAAGTGAAATCAAATAATAAAGACTTGAAGCTTGTTTCCAATTGATATTGGTATGGACTTTTCAATAAGAAGCACATAACAGAATACAACTTCTCGCATCATTTTAAAATCACCCCATGTTTAAACTAAAACACAGAGATTTGACAAGAGATGATCTATTGCAATAATACAAATAAGTACATTTTAAGGACGTTCTACTTATCCCACAATATAAAAAATAACAACGAATAATAATGTGATGGAAAAAAAGACTTCGAACTTTACCTTTGTGGCAGCATCAAAACAGACAAAGCCCATGCTAAAGTCAATGGTAAGTCCCATGAGATGACTCTCCAAAACACAGGCATATGTCTTGCACTGTAAAAGAAAAATCAGAGAAGGTATTATTTACCACAGAACACACTTCTTCAAATTCTTTTCAGGACCAGTATTTCTGTTTCTTTATTATAATGTTTACATAGCTCAAAATTATTATCAGAAATAATTTTTTTGTGTATAAATAGATAAATTTATTGCCATTATATTTCAAATCAAAGGATTTGATATCAGTGATTAAGTTTCCTAAGTATTGTAAAAAGAAGCTTTGCTTCTATTAGGGAAAAAAAAATCAGAATCAGAATAGCCTCTGTGGTTTACCAATTACAACAGGCAAAAGGGAAGTTTCATTATTTTTGAACTCTCTTATTTGTTTTGGTACCCAGTAACTTCCTCTAACATTAATATATGCCTTTTAGCTTTTTAAGAAGAAATAAATGCATTTGTAAAATATCTCTTTGGTATGCTCTTTATTTTGTTTTTGTGTTCTGCTAAATATCACTGAAAAAGGTAGTAGTATTTCATACAGTGTATCGATTTCTGCTTCAGCTAGTGGACCAATATATCTCAAAGGTTTCCATGAGAAACTCTGAAATCTTGAAAGAATTTCTCATTGTCTGCTATGCATCTATTTTGTTCCATAACATCCATTACACTTCAATACATGCTGTGAGACATCTATTAGTGTCATTTCCAGGATGACTGTGTTGAAGGCTAACTTCAGGTATAAAATGACAAACTTTTTTTTTTACCACAAAATATGTAAACAATAAATCAATTTTAAATCTGATGTAAATTCTTTAAAGAAGCTATTCTTGTTCTACAGAAATTTAACCCTCCAGATTAAATGTAATGTAGTTATATTCTTCAAATGCTGCTGTGGACACTAAATACACAAAATCGAGAACAAAGACTTCCATGGTCTATAATGTGTCAAAGAACCAAAATATAAATTGTAAACATGGGGACAATATAAGTTATTAAAATATCAGTGTTACAGAAGTATGAATTACTATTTTGGGCATTTTGATTACTAAGGATAAATCATGTGTCTTTACTTATATATTCTTTAGGTGGGCTCTTTGAATTCTAAATGGTCTTTTCCCAGAACAGAGGAAGCTGAAAGGCTCATTAATAGCTTCTAAGACTTGAAATAGACATTCTAATGAAGGAAAATATGGAAGTTCATAGCAATATAGATTCTTTGGTTATTTTAAATTTGATGTTCTTACTCTTCGATATATATTTCTTTTCTGGAACTGAAATATTTGTGTGAATTGCTTTCATTGATAAAACAGGCCTCAAGTATGTTGATCAGAACAGGTCTCAACAATGCAAACAGCTGTTGGTTAATCTTCGTGCACACACCTTGGAGCTCTAGAATCCAGGTTTCAAACACAGTGGTATCCATCACTAAAGCTGAAGGACACTTTCTGTTGGTTAGCAGTAGGGCAGAAGTACAGCATTACAAGCCAGTCTATTGGCAAAGCATACCCATGTATAACTCAGAAGTGAAATCAATCCATGACGTGCTTTACAAGATGATTCTGCATTATTGCTGTGTAACCATAAATCTTACGTTACTGTGTCATCCACCAAAGGTGTTCAAAAGCTATAACTGTCCATCAGTAAATGAAAGGTTTCCTGCTGCTGTTGTTGAGGTCGAATGCAGTGACTGGTCTGTTCCTGTAGCTTCCAAAACTAGAAAGAACTTCATGTACTTCACTACATGTATACAAATCTTAATTCATAAAGAAGCACTTAGTCGTTGTAACTATTAATAAATAAACCCTGCAAATTTTTAATTATGAATTTAATGATTCCGCTCTATGGTATTGCAGTTATACAGTATTTATGTTTATATATCAGCAGCTATACAATAAAACTCCAACAAATATGTAAACTGACCGTAAATCAGTATTGTTAGAAAAGGAGACGATATTGCCTTTGACAACACCTCATTAGTAGAAAAGAAGAGTGTAAGAAATGTTTTCACAGTGACATTACTTAATGATTTCATGTATACAAAAATCTTCAGGTTTTGTATGCAAAGCAAAAAATATACAGTTTTGTAGAATTATACTGCTAACTTCCTACAAGATGCAAAACTACATTTTTGTTTGTAGATCTCGAGAATACCTAAACCAGATGCAAAGCCTTTACTGAGAATTAAAATTTGGCAAGGAGATGGTATATCAGATTTAAAATACGTATTGCCATCTTAACTCATCTAACCTCCCACCTCTACACTACAAGGTCAACCTACAGTATGCATTGAAGCACCATGCTGAGCTTGCACAGCTACCAGTACTTAAGCAAAGCACCATGCCCGGGCTAATTAGCCTCACTGAGAAGTAAAGATTTATGAGAAACACGACATATCAGTCTTGTTTCAATGCTGCACTTAAAAGCAACCTGCTTCCCAGACTGGAGAGTCTTTCTAAAAAAGGCAGTGCACAGTTTGTGGAGAAATCAGCTCAATGTGGTTATCAGTAGGAAGAAACTCCATTGTAATGAGCAGACCACCAGTAGTAGCTGATTCTTTATTTATTCTTTACTTATATGTAAGACCAGTCTTTACCCTTGGCCCATGTTGTTCAAAATAATTCAGAGAAGCAAAAATGTGACAAGAAGAAAAAGATTTCGGGACATAAAGATTTTAGTTTCTTTGGGGAAGAATGTCCCTTGCTTTATGTATGTGTTGTGTGCATTTGCACATAATTCTGGACACAGATCAGAGTAGGAATGTGAACTTTCAGACACTTGTTAACTGTTGAGATTTTTCTCATTTTCTTTAACCTGTCTTTCAATTCAGACATTTGGAGAAAACAAAAATACAGAAATTCTTCTCAGGAGACTTTAAAATTTCATAAACATTTAACAAACACTTTAAGTTATTGAAAGTGACTATTAGTAATATATACTGTGGATGTTTGAAGCAGAAGATCTTTCAGCACTGATTTCTTGTTCTTGCACAGAATACAGAAACTTAAATTGGGTTCATGAATAATTCAGTGGGTCAGGCAGGGGCAGAAGGAAGCAACCCAAAGTTGTTCCTTAGATTCTACTCCCTCAATACACACAGTTTAAATTATGGAAAGAATCCTGTGTTTTAAACCTAGTGTAAAACTATCCCTGAAGCTAAGGGAAACCATACTATGGGTCCAAGATTTAACTCAGGCTTTCAAACTCAGGTTCAACTTCAATGGAGAGGAACACTAAAGTACTGTAATGCAAAGCAGCTTAAACAATAACCCTTGTATTAGGGAACAAACAACCACAATGAAAACAAGCAGGAAAATTCATATGGAAGAGGTGAAAATAAAGCAGCAGGAACACAAAGCGAACCTGACAATCATATATGCAGGCTAGAATAATCTCAGGTACTTCATGCAACAGTGTTGTGAGATAGTAAGGAAAAAGGAAGTCCATTTCAAATACCTTTTTTGTTTCTTTTAATAGGTAATTCTGACAAAGGGTTAGCATCTCTTACTACTTTAAGCTAAAGAGTGACTGTAACACACCACAATGGCAGCACTACAATATCATACCACATATTATTGCTGATTATTTTCAGCTTGACTATCTCTCCTTTAATATATTTATTTCTTAAAAAAACCCAAACAACCAAACCAACACCTGCCTCATTTTTGTTTTACATATACCTCTGGTAGAAACTATGAATTAGGCTTAAACAGAATTTATTACATATTTATAGCATTTAAAAAATATTTTAATTTGAGATATATTCTTTAGAATTACATCCAAATAGGGTCCTGATTAACCTCTTGTGGAGGTTAATGCCAATTTATACTTGTTGACTAACTCTGTTATTATTTCTATGATTACAGAATAGTACACAACACATTTGAATAATTTTAAATGGCAGTTTTAAACTGCAGTTGCATTTTCAAAATTATATGATTTCATAGTAAGAAAAACCTGCACACAGCTGGATCATCATTCATGTGAAATATGAATATTCATATGAATGCATATAACACAATTTTAGTAAAAATGTACAGTTGATACTGTGATTTTGAACCTGTCACCTTTTTTTTCTCACAGAGCAATGAAAGAACTTGTTGGAGATGAATTATAACACTCCTTAGTCAAAGCAGATTTTATCAGAATCTGAAAATTGGTGGATGAAAGCAGTATCAGGTTGCTGAAAGAAAAATTAAAAGGCCAAGACCAGTTATATTAAAATTTAATATTCTATTTTTCTTCGAAACTGAGATATAGAGGGGGAATAAAATAAAAAAGTGAAATCGTATACGTGAGTTCCACAATAGTAATCTATCATGAGAAGCCTGTTTGACCACCTTCACAAATTTGCTATGATCAATCAGTTCCAGGAAATCATTACTTCAAGTTCATGATTGCCACTTTGAACATTGGTAGAGTGAAAAGAAAGGTGGAAAGGTTAAAATTAATCTGAGGTTAAGATTATTAGGGAAATTCTTTCTGGAGATATAGGAGCAATTTTGAATAAATACAATTCTAAAACCCAAAAGAAAAATGTAAACTAGGAATGCTAAAATATGAATCAATATTAGAGTAGAACAAATACGAAGTGGCTTCTAGGCTGAAAGTTATTCAAGAAAAGTATCGTATGTTCTACTGATGGCACAGTAGTGCTTCTACAAACAATGTTACAGTCAGTTACACAAGAAAGACAAAGCACCTCAAATATTTAGTAGCAGAGGACATAGAGTTTTGTGACTTGTATGCAGAAAACTACACTTACATTTTTCAGCACAATAGAGTTGAAAAGGTATGCATAGCTCCCGTAGAAGGTAGCAGAGTGCATGTTTTTAAAAATAAAAGTTGAACCTGCTTCGATGTTCCTCCAACAAAAGTAACATGCACTAAAACTGACAGCAATGTAATTTTGCCAAATGCATAATCATTAGTATATATTAATTCAGTCCATCTGCATGTGTTGGTTTATAGGTCAGAAAAAGGCTAACATATAACTAACTAACAATATGTCTAAATAAAAAACTGTCAATACTTGCATTCCCAGGAGATGTAGAAAATGAGGACAGGGAAAGTGAGCATTAGCCAATACTTGCACAGCTAATAAGCTAATACAACTTTTGTAGGTGTGTATACAGAATTACTCATGGCAAGATCAGCTAAAGCTATTCCAAGAATCAGAACATCAATGTAACAACTCGGATGAGCTGAATTCTAATTCTGGTGGGTATTTTTTCCTTCTATTTTAAATACTCCCTCTCACCCCACCCAAATTATGACTTTTTTGGTTATGTGGAAAAAAACAGTATTATCTTTAAACACTCTGGTATGCAATTTCACTATAAAAATTCACTAGTAATCTGTACATGAATGTCACCTATCTCTGCTCTGTCATCTGGCAATTGAGTAAATATACAAGAAACATAAGATGTGTGAAAAAAAATAATGTACCTGGGGTACAATTTTTTTCTTTCTCGCATCCAGTAAGTACTCTTATCCAGTGTACTCTCATTCATGATCATTACAAGGACAATTTAATTCCTGCAAAGTTCTCTTGCATTATCCAAAAACTAATAAAATATCATGTTAGTATGTATCTAAACAGCTGTTTATGTCCCAGAACTATAGATTGTTTTTCTTTTTCTGTCCATGAACTTCAGTTGATAGATACATATCACCTAGTCATAATAACTGCATTTGAGGTGATCTCTTCTGAATGCTAGAGTACAAGCTTTCTAGGACAAAAAAAAAAAAAAAAAAAAAAAAAAAAGATGTTTTATGTAATTATGTACATAGAACAATTTGAGAGCTGCAGGAGGTCAGAGAATTTCTTAAACTACACCATCATTTCATATAGACCTACTTTGTTAATGTACTAAAAGGTAATTACCAAGACAGTTTGCTCTCACCTGTATACGTTCAACTTCTAAAAAAGTTGCTGTTTGGAAGGCTTTTTCCCATAGTGTAAGGTCAGGCTCTAGTTCCACAGAAAAGTAAAGATCTTCTCCAGATTCAGACTGAACACTGAAGCAATGTTTCCGCCG
The DNA here is from genome assembly GCF_000696875.1 of Nestor notabilis. Lineage (NCBI taxonomy): Eukaryota > Metazoa > Chordata > Aves > Psittaciformes > Psittacidae > Nestor > Nestor notabilis. The sequence continues at coordinate 12,351 of NW_009915017.1, read as the reverse complement.
GTCCAGTAAATCACTGTCCTGATGAAAACCTGAAGTTATATAATCTGGCATACATCAATTAATATTTTTAATTGCAAACATATATGCCTCAAACCTAGCATTTTTAAATGGCATTTTTTATGATATAATGATATATACACTGTAAAAACTACTGAGAACTGAGGAACTAAAAATTAGGGATTTGGTCTACACATTGACATTTCCATGAACTTAAACAGGACATCTATATTCAGAAAGGTAAAGAACAAGACAGAAGAGCACCTTAGATTGTTCAAGTGAGCTCTCTGGGGCAGACAACCAGCAACTTAAACTAGCCAAGAATGGAAATATTTAAAACAGGAATCTGCATGAAACTATTACTCTGAGGTAGGTAAGTAAGCAATGGTAGAGTAAGCAGTATTTTTCTTTTTCTTTTTGTTCAGTAGACATGTGACAGACCTGGGCAATAAAGCCAGTACAGAACACATTCATAAATGTTCCTATTTTGAAACTGCTTTACAGTTTCCAGAAGAATCAGCCACGGAGGCAATATGCCCTCTCTCTGCAACCATCACGATGAAACCCAATTGCTCAGATTTTAAGATGACCAGTCACTATGAAATCTCTTTCCTTACTTGCATCAAGGCCTAAGCCTACTAGCTCCATAGCATTAAGTTATGGATCAAAAAATCAGAATGAACATAGGCATTTAAAAAAATTAATATTCTCACAGATTTTTTTTTCCAAGTGTACAGAGGGCTCTGCAGTTTAAGCTGCTAGATGTAACTAATCAATAGCCTGTGTCCAATGACAAATACTTTTGTTCTTTTTTCTTCTTTTTTTGTCCCTTTCCATGACCACCTTTCCACTAAAACTAAAATGTCAATTCTGCTCACACTATTGACAGCATTCAAAAAAGAGGTCATAATGTCTTGGTTGTTGTTAAAGACACCTAAACTCTAATGTGTACTCAGCCTCAAAGTGCATAGAGCAGTACCACTGTGACAAATCTTTAATCTTGTGGTTTAATCTTGTGTAGCAACATAAAACATATCATCTAGTGCCTGACTACACAAACCCCACCAGCAGGAACTGCATGAGTAAAAGTACTGACTGATCCTCACTCTTTCAGGGAAGAAAAGCTGCTTTGTGTAGTGTAACAGCACTTGTCTAACAGGTCTTAAGCGGGGTCTTAAACTCATTACACCTCCAGAGCTACACCTGACTGAATGGGCCTGTTGGTCCATAACTGAATGGACTATTCAGTGTGGAGTCTGTGTGTAAGGTACATATCATTCCCGAAGAATGTTTTAGTTCTTCATGGCTACAACCTCAGAAGAAATTAAAAATACTTTTAACTCATCTTCACCTATTCTTGACAACAGTCAGTAGAGAACAATTAATTATTACTAATGCAAACTCTTAAACCTGATTTGAAAGAAGACCATGGCACTATGTGGGATCACAGGAATCACTGCCATTAAAGCAATTGAAGTAATATCCTGTTTTCAAATGGGAGGAAGTTTAGTGCAGTGCTTGATTCCAGAATCCATATCTCTTTAGCTGGGCACAGTTAAAGTTTGATGGTTTTAAATAACATTGTTAGACTTTCCCATTCTTACAGGCTTTTTTTCCTATTGAGAAGAATATGCTGCCTATGAAAAAGGGATGAGTTCCTTTTGTAGACTCTGAAAAATTAAATGTTAAAAGTTTTAGTGAGATTGATCTCTGTTAAAATATGTTTGAAAAATACAACAATCTCAGAAAAGTTTTTGAAGTGATTAGATAAAAGCTTGTGCATTTTATTATCAACATTGCTAACAATAATTGTATTAGATTTTACAAAGTATTACATCAAACCTAGAGGATGAAAAAAGAGAGAAGTGATAAATGGGATCTACAATATTAATCCTTGGTTTTGCTATTTATGATAAATGAGAACATTGTTTTAGAAAAGATCTAATCAATACTAGGTAGCATTTCACTTCAGTGGTTTACATCTAAAAATTTTATAATATTTCACATACTGTATCATATTGTGACACATACATAATGTACTCATTTATTATTGGAATTTACATTTTGTGAAGTTCTCGTTTGGAATGAAAAACAATTCATCAATTCCACAGAAAGAATAACTTTCCACAGAAAAATAATATCTTTTTTTTTTGACTAGTTCTAATGTATGTACTAGTGATTTTGGTGTCAATAGCTATTGTTAAACTTACTGTAAAAAAAGTTCCATCAGATATATTTAAATGTTGTACTTTAATTAAAAAAAAAAAGCTGACATACACATAAGGTATTCCTTTCTTTGTTAGTGGTATTTCCTTCTACTTGCAAAAATAAATAGGTGCAAGGTTCCATTTAGTACTGCTTCTGTTCCTTTTTGGTGCAAGATTTTTCTTTAGTTTTTCATTTGTTCTCAGCATGTAAAAAGTAAAATCTGTATTCCAAATTTACAGATCTAACCATGTTTCTATTTGTACAGTGGATAACTGCAGGAAACAATGCATAGGCAAAGTTAAAAGATAGCTATCCAAATGTTGGCAGGAATTTAAGACTTCTTAAAACTTTTTTCTTAAGAAGCCAACTGAGAATTGTCCAAAAGTCTCTGCATATTTAAGATGAACTTGTCAGGAGTCTCAAAACCAGGTATGGATTAAGCAGGAATCTTCACTAACTTTTAACACACAATTATTTAATCTAAAATATAAAATGTCAGTCTACCCTTTTAAGAATCTGCTAACACCCTCTATTTTTATAACCACTTACTAGCCAATGATGAACATGAGCCAATGTCATGTTGATTTTTTAAGAACTCTTTCATACTTCAATGATTAGGTAAACCATTTACCCCTGATGTTCTCAATGTGAATTATTAAAGATTCTCTGAAAAGGAACAGCACCAGAACTTGTAGCAGTATGCT
>NW_009915017.1:0-9411 GCF_000696875.1 Nestor notabilis | reverse complement strand
CTGCTGAAGGATGGGCTGTAAGGAAAATCCTTGGCTTACACCCAGCTTCAGGGTAATCTGGAATCTCTGCTGACAGGATGGTATGACTCCTGCTTGCCTAATTAATAATGATGTCCATGTTAAATGAGAGTAATAAATTTGTCTAAGGGAACAAAGCATGGCTCATTAGGCACGTCCTTTCAAATTAAGGCAGAATGCTTCTTTATCACTAAGTAGTGACATTGTCTTCTCTTCTGCAGAAGTAATCTTTACCCTTTTGAAAGCTTGCCCTCTCCAGAAGAAGTACTGCTCCTTTTTGATTACTTGTGTCTTTCCATTTTACATATGATGAATGCACTCATATTTTGGCTATTATTTAAAAGCACTAAGATGTAACTTTTACTATAGTCAGTGAGAGTTGAGTTGTACTACAAAGGTCTGTGCAATACAAAACAAAGCTAAATCTACCAGTTTCATAATCATGGCATGACTTTTACCCAGGATGTGCTCAAGAACTGTCTGGAAACTGGCTTGCCTGTGAAGTTATATGTAATATAAAGACTAATTTGGTGATGGAACTGTAAATATGCGTGAACCTGGAAAGCAGCTTTTGACATGAACAACAATGCACGTAAAATGTTCAAATCCATCCTAATCAGAATTTCCTTTACACTTGCTGGCATCAGTGCCTTGATTATTTTACTGTTTGTGTATCCTTTTATTTACCATCTACATAAACATGCATCTTTCTTTCTAAAGAATTCTAATGATCTAGTTCTTTACCTGAAACTTTGGGAACAATTTCTTTAGAATTGCCATTAGTTGCTATGGAGATGGTTCTAATAGCATTTACAGGCAGCAGGGAACAGATTCACTCCAGAGTGAAAAAAAGATACTGTGTCTCCAACACATCCTCATTAATCAAGTAAAAAAGAAAAAATGACCCATGCAGGCATACACTTGTTTGTAAATATCTCACCTTATACAGATCCTTCTCAATTTTGGTGTTAAAAAAAACATAAAAAAATGTTGAAATTGTGCATATGTGTGTGTATATATGTATCTGTGCATTTAAATAAACACAGAATGCCAGCTAAGCTAAAACTGAAGAGAATATTTTCCAATGTGCAAATTTTATGAAAATATGTTTTCTCAAGGGGAAAAAGTAATTGTAATTACAGGATAAAAGGATAAATTTCAGTTTCATTAAAATTTCATTAGAAAGATCTGACTGATTGCTTGAGAGAAATATAAATGTTCATTCCCTGTAACCTATTAGTTACAGGAGTAAGCTTGAATTGCTTTCCTATTCTGCCTGAACAGGAAAATTAATTTGCTCTTCTGCATGATTAAAAGTTGATGCAGTCTCAAAGAATCACATCTGAATCAGAACAAGAGTCTGAATGCAAGTTTCTCCTGAGCTAGTGCCATAGTTGTGCCTCTTTCTAAATGACCTCCACTCAGAAATGTGTTTATTTTAATGCCAGAAGAGGAAAATTTTCATGATGTTCATAAAACAGACTAATAATTTGGGGAAAGAAATTATGCTAATACCTTCCAGAGAAGTATTTGTGGTTATTTTCTGCTATGAAAAAATCAGAGACTAATGTAATTACAGACAGAGATTAAAAAGTGTGTTCATCATTTCTCTGGAGAGTTATTAAGGTCTTGTACCTCTCCAAACTTTGAGGCATTATTTGTTGGAAATTAAGTTTAAGAACAGATCTCAGAAGAGTAAACATAATGCTAACAGACAGTAATGGTACAGAGTGATTCTATCTTTTCATTCTGACCTCTACTTTACAACTTTCTCAGATTTAAGTAATGGTAGCTGGGGTTTTTTTCTATGTTATTTTCCTGCCTGAGGATATTTTCACCATTTTTTCTTATTTTAACTATGAGGCTAAAAAAGCTGAATCAGTTCTGTGAAATAAATTAGGAAAAGTAATGAAATCGTTTTGTCCATGTTAAAAACAAGGAACCAAACCGACAAGCAGAACCATCCCTGAAAGTGCTTTTTGGATGGGAGTAAACTTTTGTTGCCCTTGAAAAAAAAACAAAAAACAACAAGTTAAGATCTACTAAAAAATGTAGATGTTCTTGGCAAAATTCAAATGATACCATTTTGAACTTTTAATCCTGAACATGCTACATCCCCATTGTGTAAGAGAAGAACCTTCCCTACTTCTCCCAGCTGTTAGGGAATGTTATGCTAGCCATGGGAAATGACAAGAAGATACAGTATTCAAGAGGCTATGTTCCTCTTCAAGAAGAAAAAAGAAGGATTTCACTCAAAACCAGAAGTTTGCAGATAAATTATGTGGAAGAAAAGTTCTTTCAATTCTACATGGTGAAATTTTTGTGGGGTTTTGTTTTCATCTTTAGTTGCATTTGCTTTAAAGGTAGGAAAAGGGCTTTTAAAGGTCATCTTCATGGAGGACACAAATATTGGAAGGATAAGAATTAAATCTGATAAAATAAAGGCTGTAAGATTACTCACTATATTGATTATTCATTATAACAAAAGCATTACTTACATGACTGCATATTGGTTTTGTGGGTTTTGGTTGTTTTCTTTTTTTTTCTTTCAACATAATTCCTTACTCAAAGAGCTTGTCAATACATTATGGCAGGCTGAGGACAGATTAGGGTGGCAAAGTGAAAGCATTTCTGTTGGATATCAATATGTCAGCAAATTTGTATCAGCAAATGTGTAAAAAATGATACTTTACATGTACTTGGTGACAGTGCTCTGAAAAAAATTCAAAAGTGCCTATGGAAAAGATCCTACCATAAAACAAGATAAAAAATTGTTAGGAAATTAATATTTCTGTATTCAGTGTTGGTCTGGCTGTTGAGAGTAAGTATTATGTAGACCTCCACTGTGAAGAAAATACACCAACATAAATTTTAAATAGTTGTTCCTGAGTTTATTTCGTATAAGAAATGGGACACAGATCCAGTGGAAAAAATATAATGTGGTCACTGTTGCATGAAAGCCTATAGTCCTAAATTCTTTATGCAATGAAACTGCAACATCTTATGCTAAATTTAATTATCACAATAGTCAGAAAGAAAGACAAGAAAAAACCTCAAATAATTAACAAATGTGACCAAAATATAAGAGCAAGCTGATAAATTAGAGAAAAATGTTACACAAAAACCTACCCAAATTGATGTATCAATATATACTAGTGGGTAATATACAGAAATAAGGAATCACTCCGATCTTGAGAAATGCCCTGATTAGACTAAGTCAATGAATGGAAACCTCAAACTTTGGATAAATATTTAACATCTTGGATGTAAGAAATACACCTGTCCTTCCTGAGTACCCTCATTCAGTATCTGTATTTCACACCTTATTTCTGTTCCTTTTCATCATGCCTTATGTTAAAATTTGGCTTTGCCTTTCAATAATGTTGCAACACCACTGTCAGTCTCAGAACTAGACAGGCAGGAAAAGCAATTTCTTAGAAGAAGGAAAATATGATGTCTTTAACCAACAGAGAGACTGCAGGAATCATTTAAACATACATTTTCTGTATCTGAAAAATATTTTTATTTTCCTCTGTGGGTTTTTTTTTCCTCATTTCTTCCAGGAAGCAGGATCAGACTCTCAGATTGACAGCACCAGCCCAGCCCAGACTTGATTTTACCCAAAAGGTGACAGTATATACTAAAGTAATTGATTTAAAAAAAGGAAACAACAAAAAGTCCAAACAGTGGGGGGTTTTGTCTGCTTGTTTTTAAGTAAAAAAGAAACACCTCTAAAGTTTAAGGGAAACAGGAAAAGCCTTGCTTAATAACTTTACATTTGATGTGGTCCTCTATTGCTTATCTCTATGAAAAGTAGCTACACACCAGCTTATTCTTATAAAGATCCAGAGATGGAAATTTAATGGCCTTGTCAGGAGCTCTATTTTAGTACTGAATAACACTAGCACTCGAGAAGTTTTTCTTTATCGTGTAACTGAACCCAACTTAATGATGGCCTCAATGCCAATGGACATGGAGATAATTATAGGACTTTTACTATTTTTTTATAAGACAAATGTAAACGTAGTTAGAGTGGGAGCGGACCCTCTTTGCTTTGGATATGTTAAATGTTCTTAAATTTAGAACAGGAGGGAAACCAAACTTCAGCTGCTTAGAACTGAAACACTAGACAGTTTAGCATTTTTCCCAAGAACTGGCACCCAGCTAAATACTGGTTGAAAATCTAGTTTTACCTGGATGCAGCATTAACCTGTTCATAAAAGGGATTCATTACTTATGCCTACTAAGCAGTTTTGAGCATGTGTGAAGTACTTCAGTGGAATCATATCAAGATGTAAGTCTCAGCCATTGAGCAAACTATATTAATAACAGACCTCAAAATATGTTCTATACCTTCTCTTTATATGTTTATGTGTCTGTTGGCATTAATTTTAAAATTTATCCAAATATATAAACATTTTCAGAAATTTCCCATGCTTTATGTATCTTTCTTTTCCCATACTTCAACTTATTGGTAATGGACAACAAAATTACAGGAAATCAAGTGGGAAAATTAACATTACTGCATTTGGGGATTTTACACACACTAGTAGCTAAATAAGGAAGGAAACACACGTCTTCTGAGACACTAAGTTGGTCCTGATTAATGTAGTAAGAAAATTGTAGCTGACTGATGTGAATACAAACTTCATTGATTCACCATCCTGAGATATTGCTGGCATAGACTGCCTCTCACAATTATCCTCACATTTAATTTCAGAACTGACCTAATACCTGAATAAGTTTCCTGGTTTATGCTGAATGAAGTGTGCTCTTTATCGTAAATCTCCAAATATTTTGCACGACACATCAAAGGCAGAGGACAGGTGACTGAACAATAGAAAGCATTTTCTCACAATTAAAAGGAGATGCTTGGATGGACCTGAAAAAAGTTAGTAACTCAAGCAAACAACACAAACTTGCTTGCAAAGAAGTGCAATCTTTTCTATTATTTTTCATAATTTACCTGAAAAAACTAACAAACGTTTTTCTACCCCCCCATACAGAAAAATTGCTTAAATACTTGTTTACCAATTTATCAAAGATACTTACATCTTGTTAAATTATACACTTACACATGCATGCAGATGCACACACACTCAAAATATACACACTAAAACTGCATATCAAAAATATAAGAGGTACCAAAAAGACACACGGAGGACAAGGCCATTTGCCCATTTCTGAGGCTAGTGACTTAAGTCACTACTTTTTTGGAGCGTTGAAAATTTGAACAATCCTAACACTGGAATTAGTTGGCTCTTAATGAGGCTTTACCCCTCAAAATAGAAGATAGGTTGAAACAAGTTTCTTCCAGATTAAATTAAAAATATTTATTCATAGTAAATTCTACCACCAATTCTGTTGAAAATGACTTATAGATGCATTTTAATGTCAGAAGTGGTATGGTTAGAGTATCTTCCTGACAAATTGCCTAACATGGATTACAAATTTTCAGTCAACATGCAAGTGCCACTGTCCCACTATCATCAGTTTGAGTAAAACTGGTGGTAAAGAAGAGAAAGTGGTTTAAAAGCTATCAATGTCTCTTACCAGTACCTTCCATTGATTAATCATCAGAACTTATACAGTTTCTAACAGCCTCCCAATTTGACCTTGCCTGACTTTGATTTCTACTTACTCTTTCTTTCTACCAGTTTTTTTTTCAGGTTAAAGAGTTCTTTGTATCTTGTATTTTCTCTCTGTTAAGGTACTTCCACCCCATAATCAACAAACCTACTGAATTTTTTAAGGAATTACTTTGTATGCTTATCAATTTATGTATTTATCCTCCCAGGCCTTAAGTTATTTGTATCTCCATAAATGCTCCTTTTGTGTCAAACATAGTCCATTGCTGTTTGCCATTATTTCATAATGAATAATTTAATCCTATATAATTAAAATGCAATTTTTGTACTCAGCCTGCTTTACTTACTTTTCACGCCAAAAAAAATTATTTCAACACAAAAATCTCGACAATGAAGTGCTTTATACTTACAAATACATATTTTTACATCATGGTATTTTAAAAACTTTTCCACAGAATCTTTCTTTGTAATCCACTCTTGTTTTGTTAATGTATGAATGTGGGTGTCAGGGTTTGGGTGTTTTTTATATGTTTTTACTACCTAAACCAGTAAATATTGAATCAGTGGTAACTAATACCTGTGAACAGGTATTTCTATCTGCCTGGATTTCTCTCAGCCCAATGACATACGATTTTTGCTTTTGAAGCAGAAACACAAAATAATTTTATATCTTCTCAATTTTCCTGAAACCAGTGACATGAACTCTGTCTCTGCCACGGAAGAACAGGAAGTGCAGGAGAGGGAACACTCTGTGGTAGAAGAGCCAAGGTTTCTTTTCTTCATTTTTTCATTAGGTTTCCTGAACTATCATGCTACTATCAATCTCTGAGAATATAATCGCTTCAAACCCTGTTAGCCTGCCCTTTTGCCATTCAACTCATTCTCTAAGGAAAACAGATTTACAGTGAAGGTGCCATCTGAGGTACTATAGAAGGGAAGAAGTTTGAAGATGATCACAAGGCACCAGTGTAACTTTTTCTAAGTTGCCTCTGCTGCAGTAATACCCACAGGGCTTGTGCCTGGAAAAACACACTATTAAAATTGAGACATTTATGATTATGATGAAAGCTGAACAAAACCTTGAGTCTCTACAGAGGTTCAGTGTAGTAGGAATAGTGGGAAGCTGCTTTTCTTGGGTTTACTTGCTTTTATATTTATTGAAACCAAGGTTAAGTCCTATACTACCTCCTGTACAAAACTAGAATATGGTGAAGATTAATACTCCAATTTCAGAAGGTGTAATTTGATTGCAACGATTTTTCTAGTTCCATTTTTTATTTACAGGTTATAGTCAGCTATAGCACCTGTTTGAAACATTTCAACACTTCATAAGCTTGACCATGTTTACAGACAATAAAGGAATAATAGAATATGAATAATGTGATAAAGAAATGCAGAAATTATATTCCTTTACCACTTAAACAGGAATTGCCTCTTTACTGGGACATCCTCTGTTAATACAGACTGAGAATAAAGGGTCTACACCTCTTCCCACCTTTGAGAGATGGATGATAAGAAAAAAACAACATCTTTGTACCCCTTTCTGTGCTTCCACACAACAGTGCCAGGAAGGCATTTGTTCAAGTTTTACTGCTTTGTGGACTTATTCCTTGGCTGTAACTGATATCTGCTACACAGCTGAAAAGAGAAAAAAATCCCTGCATTGGTATACAATAGGGGATAAAGGAGGGGGGGGGGAAGAGAAAAATAGCTGAAAATGAGTGAATGAGAACATTACCAATGAAGGAAGATGGTAGAAGAAATGAAAAGAAAAAGGACCTTTAAAATAGAGAAAACTATAGGTCAATGAATCACAAGAAAGAGTTGTCCTGGCTCCAATAGGCTTACTTCTCAGAGAAGAGGTAGCTTGATGCTTACTGTTCTCCAGGCTCAAGGCCTGAAGTAACCAGAGGTTACCAGAAAAAAAGCAAAGAAGAGTGCACGTCACAAGTGAGATTTTTCATGTCTCTGAAAGCCTGAGTGTGCTCTAAGGGTGTTGTTCATATTACACCCTCAGTGCAACATCTTCACGGAGCGACTAACTTTTCCTGTTAATTCTCTCCCTACATGACCACTACTAAAGAGTCAACATTTGTACACACTTGGGAGTTAAAGGACATACCACAGCAATGGAACGTGTTGCATATGGGATGTTCTCCTTGACGAATATTCCAGACCTCACAGTCAACATAGCAGTAAAAGAAATCCTTTCACTTATCTGTTCCAGATTGCTAGCAGAGAGAGGGTTTTTTTCAGACTATAGATTTGGTTTCTTATTTTTGATGTCTTTGATGTAAAAAGTTTCTGAATGTTATTGAGCTGTTCCATCTGCAATCTGCCTCCCTAAGGAAAGTATGGTACATCTGTGTGACCTACAAAAACTAGGAATGTACAATGTATGTCAGGATAAGTCCTTCCCAGTGGGATATACTTCTTTAAAATATGATCTTTCATACTTTCTTTCTTCTCTGCCTAGATGAAACTCCCAAAAAGACCAAATTACCTCTTACATAATTTTGACCTCCAAAACCCAAACCCAACATACACAAAAAAGCACTTCAGATAAATGGAAATAGACCTTGTTTTCATTTCTTTTTCATTTCCTTTTCTTCTCAAGTTTTAGATTAAGAAATGCTGAGCATCTGGAAAACTGGTTTTCATTTAAGACAGAGAGAAAACCATATATATTAATTCTGAATGTATTCAGAATTAAAAACTAAATGTAATATGCAATAATGACCCTATTCAATATGCTACTCATAGCTTTAACTTTCTAAACATATTTCATCATCTCTTCCCATTTATTACAGTAAAGGCTGAAGAAAATGGAAAAATACAACAAAAGAAAGGCTGAAGAAAATGAGAGAAAGAAATGCAAAAGCTTTCATAACGGTACTGCATACTTTAAAAACTGCTCTCAGTCTTAGTGAAATGTTACGCTGCAGCCACTGATAGTTGCATCAACATATTTAAAAGCAATGAAATTGATCCCTACTTCTTTAGTTTCTCAGTTAGAAAATTAAATATTATACTGGTTAAATGTGACATCAAAGTAAAGCTATAAAACCCATACAGCATTGCAGAGAAATAAAATAGTTTCTAGCCAGAATCAGTTTATCTCCAGTTTTGCATGCCTTCCTATTTGGCTTTGTATGTACTGACACTAGATTTCTGATATTGACTTCAAAGGATAAAAATGGTTATCTTTCTTTAAGGTGGTCAGATGCAGTTTCCAGTTGCAGTGTTATACTCTGGCTTCTCAACTGGTCTGACAAAGTGATAATTTACTTTATACTTTCACAACATACCTTGAGAATTTTGCACATTATCTCATAAACTGAAAATGTTTTCTCAGCTCGTGTCCAATCCCAGGTCGTGACCTTGGAAAAAAAACACAACAAACAAAAACAGGAAAAGAAAGTAAGGTATTTTTGCTTATTTTAAGAATTAATTTTATAAGGAGAAAAAAAAATCTATCCCTAAACCATTTACATCCAGTATAATGTACTCAGAAAGATCACGCATTGCCTGAGAGCAGTAACTACCAGGGACCAGATTTTTCCATCCAGGCAGTGCATAGGAGTCATTTTGTCTGTCTCCTTGTGCTCCTGTTTCTCCAGTGCTTTTTCATGCTGGCTGTTCTGTGCTGAATGATGAAGCTCCGCTTGGGCACTGGTGCGGGTTGCATTGAGAACTTGAGAAGATGTAGAGCTTGAATTCCTCTCACAGAGCCTTGACTATAATAAGGCATATTTTCACCACTTCCCTCCTCATAACTGGATGGCCGCAGACAAAGAGTTGTGGT
>NW_009915016.1:244369-258206 GCF_000696875.1 Nestor notabilis | reverse complement strand
CAGGCGTGACTGCTTAGCCGGACCCAAGCCCTGACGCGCGGGCTGACTTCCCGGCCAAGCACCAGCCCGCCCCCTGGAAGGTTCCAGAGGCCTGGGGGCGGCTGCGCTCCCTGCCTGCGGAGGTGGGAGAGGCCCTGGCTGCGAGGCCCAGCCCTGCCCATCCACACGCGAAGCCCTTGCTGCGCCGTGGCAGAAATTGGACAGTAGGTACCGTCTGCCTGTTCAGGAATGTTGTGGGGTAGATAGACAAGTTCTACTGCCTAAAGCTAGTTAGGACCTCTGGTAGTTAAGTACCATACCCTGTGTCTGTCTTGGCATACTGTACGCATGCTGCTATTAAAATAGGGGAGTATTGTAACATTTTGAGTTGCTGGAGCGGGTCCAGGGAAGGGTAACAAAGCTGGTGAGGGGCCTGGAGAACAAGGCTTATGAGGAGCAGCTGAGGGACCTGGGGTTGCTTAGTCTGGAGAATAGAAGGCTCAGGGGGACCTAGGTGCTCTACAACTATGTGAAAAGATGATGGAGCAAGGAGGTGGCTGATCTCTTTTCCTATCACTAAAGCAACAGGACAAGAGATAGCAGCCTCAGGCTGCACTAAGAGAAGTTTAGATTGGATAGTAGGAAAAGTTTCATCACCAAGGGTGATCAGGAATTGGAACAGGCTGCCCAGGAAAGTGGTGGCATCACTGTCCATGGAAGCATTCAAAAAACGTGTAGACAAGGCCCTCAGTGACATGGTTTAGTGGTGGACTTGGCAGTTCTGGGGTAACAGTTGGACTTGATCTTAAAGGTCTTTTCCAACCTAGTTGATTCTGTGATTGTAAAGACCTGACAGCTGAAATGTGTTTAAGATTTTGCTTTTAAGTCAGTATTTTCACAGTTCATATTGTATTTATCTTGGAGGTGATACATTTTTCCATTTTTCTGTGGCAGCAAGCTTCTTTAAGGTTTACAGTAAATTTCTCTAAGGTCTACAACCCACCATCCAGTACCTCATTCCGTAGTGCAGCCTACCTGTGTGATAGACGATGTCTTAATTCTGTTTTAATAGGATTGCCACTGACCACAGCAAATTTAAAAGCATGTTTGAACCTAAAACTGGGAGGGAATAGAAAGATGGCAAGAAGGAAGGAGAGACCTATTTAATATCTTCTATTTCTGATTAATGATGCAGTGGTCTATGTCATATCACTATGGATGTTTTGATGTGAAAATCATCTTTTAATTGGATGTTTAGATGAGATGTTTTCTTTATTATTCTTATTAAATTATAGCTGTAAATATCACTTTATGTATTAACATCTTGTACAAGTTTTTCATTTGCATTTAATTAGTTTCTGTCTAAAATGATTTCTGTTTTTGAAATTATGCTTTTGTACATTACAGAACAATCAAATTATCAGCCTCGCTCCCAAAGATCAATTTGGAACTCTGAGAAGTGTGATGAGGTAGGTTTTCTGTCATTAAAATTGCCTGCAAATTCTTCAGCGCTGTCAAAATGTCAGTGGCTGTTACTTAATTTGTTTATGACTAGCAGGAGTAAATGGGACTGTGTAGTAAAATAGAATTTTCAAGAAAGTTAATCTTTCAACAAGTGGAACATTTTGCTGAAAGTCTAAGAAATCAGTGGAATAAATGTCTATATTTTTGTAAGTCTTTGCATCTTTAAAATGCTTAGTTCTAAGGTAGGCTTAATAATGTTATGTGAGTTCTAATTGAAACCTGATGGATTCAAGCATGAGTGAAGTTTACCTTTAGTGCTCTGGACTGTGAAACAGAAAATTATGAGAAAGGAAGGTTGAAGCTTAATTTTGCCTCCTGACTCTTTATTCTCATGAGGGCAGTGCTGAGGATGGCAACTGAGACTAGCATATTGGAATGGCTGAGTGGTCTCTATTCCTTTATGAGTGGAACACAAATACGCAAATATAGCTCAGTGAAATTATACTGTGACTGCTTTTCATGCACATATTTCTGTCGGAAGTGCTAAGACGTAGTTCTTAACTATTGAAAATATCATTGTATCTCCTGCTACTTGCTGTCTACTGGGGGTCAAGAGGAGCATTTCTCTGTGCCTGATTTCAGGAGACACTACAATTCTGTCATTTTTTCAGAGAGCTAGAATGTAAGCGGACAATACTAGAAATCTGTTAACACGGGTCTGTAAGCTTAAGTGTGTCTTCCTTCTCAAGCGAAGAGTTAGGAAGTGTTGCTTGTAATAGGCATATCCTGAGCTGCTGCAATCTAAAATAGCTAATACAGATCATTGTGTTTACCTGGTTTAGAGCTGTACATGAGTGTTAGCACAAAACATGAACTAGCATGTTTACACTGATTGTAAAATGAAGTAAATGTGAATATCACGTTTCCTGAGGAAAGAAAAAGGTTAGAGAAAAACACTTGCCACTGTCTTTTATCCTGGACAGTGGTTATTATATACCATCATGCAAATCTGGATTTTCAGAGGATTAGTAGGACAAACCCCTTTGTTAAACCTCAGAAATTACTATGTTACCTACTTATATTGTTTCCAGTTAGTCATGGTTCTCTGATGCCTAGAAATGCTTTATGTTTGTGTTCGTCCTTGATTTATTTAAGTCATTATGTTTTAGCCCTGTTTTGGGCTATATGGTGAGAGAGTATGAATGTTGAAGATTGACCCTGGGCATCAGCCAAGTGCTCACACAGCCACGCACTCACTCCCTGCTTGACTCTGACCAGAAGCAGAGAGATTATAAAAAATAAACATGTGAGAACTTGTGGGTTCAGATGAAGGCAGCTTAGTAAGTGGAGGAAGGAGGGGAAAAAACAAATGGTACAGAGGCATTCATGTGCCATCTCCCAGAAGCAGACCATGCTGAGGCAGTCTCCAAACAGCAGTCACCTTGGAAGCCAAAAACTACTCACTTTCTTCTCTTGCCCTGGTTTTTATTGTTGAGCATGATGTTAAATGGTACGGAATATCCCTTTGGTCAGTTGGGTCTTGGCTGTGTTGCCGCCCAGCTTCTTGTCTTAGCCTATTTATGGCAGGTTGGGGGAGTGGGGAAGAGAGGAAGCTTGATGCTGGTGTAACCCGTGTTCAGCCATAGCCAAAACGCTGGTGTGTTATCGCTACTGTTTTAGGTAGAGATCCAAAATATAAGCTGATGGGCTGCTAAGAATAAAGTTAACTCCATCCCAGGAGACCCCTTACAATAAATTAAGTGATTTAGGTCAGCTGCTGCTGTTAGCAAACACAAAGTCTGAAAAATAAACCTTAATAAACACAAGCTGCTTTTCTAAAGACTTTTATTGGGCTGGTACAACTGCTTTACCCAACAATAATGAAGTAATACAGACTGGGGATCTTTACAATGCAGGCTCTGACTTGCAGAGAAGAATTCCAATGCCTGCAGTAAGCCTGAAAAAATAAACTGTGCAGTTCATCCTGGCATTAGCATCTCTTGGAAATACCTTCTGTAGAAATAACTATTTTTAATGTCCCTCTTTCCACTGGTTCTTGGCTACCCTCATAGACAACTATGATATATAACTGTCAGCTTCTGTGTAGGCTCAGAGAAGGAGGAATATCAAGCTTGAAAGACTTTGGTGTATTTTGAGAAATGAAGGTATGTTGCAGGATCTTTAGCATAGCCACTTAGGTCCTAAATAGAATTTCCTATTAGCAGAAATAAAATGTGTGGTTTAGGTTTCAAGATTGTATTTCAATTAAATTTGTATTAAATCAGGTTAGAGACTGTTTTAAAAGCTTCTGCTTTTAAGTAATAGTTCTGAGCCAAGTGGCTGTCAATCACAGTAAGCAAAAATGCCAAAATCAAAACCAAAACTTGTTTTGGAATACATATCAGAGTTTACAAATGGTGATGAGAGTTTACAATTGTGTGGTCTTGAGTTTAAAGTTGTGTGGACTTTGTGAGAGCAGTAGTACATTTCTATCCTGCTAAACTCAGGCATCAGTGGGGACATAATGTCTTTGTCTCTTATTTAAAAAAAAGCTTAACTCTGAGAGACAGCAACTCCTGGATCTCTGTTATGTTGAGAGTAGAGATTTGGGAGTTGGGAGCTCAGAATCTGCCCAAAAACCTGAGATTGCTAGTAGGGAAATAATGGCTTTGATTCTTTTCTCTTGTATGAAGAAATTACTTACTCTTTACCAATAACCAACCACTTAAAAATACAGTGGTGCTGCAAATTCTTATATTTAGGATTTCTTCCAGTGAGGCTGAACTGAATGGACAATATGAAGAAGAAGTGATTTTATAGGATTTACCTTTCAGTTGATAGACGCTGTTGGTCATACATATAGCTCGTGCATGTCTTGTGACAGGTAACATGGCCCCATTCTTTATCTTCTTTGCTTTTTTTGGTGGTTGGTCATATACTTGGAAAAGAAATTATTTTCAATAATATTTTTAGCCCATTTCATCAACGGAAATGGTGTCACCTAGGTGGAATAAAATTCTTTATTAAACATATTACAGATTTTAATGCAAGAAGATGCCATTGTATTTAGTCAGTCTGATTTTCTAAGTAACACAGAACAGGGTTTTGTCCATAATTTCAGGTAGCAAGTTTCTAACTTCTGCTTATGCTTTATAAAGTCTTTCAGAAAAATATTTGGTCCTAATCTGAAAGCTTTTGAGTGATGGAAAATTGAGCACATCCCTTAGTAAATGGTTTCTTATGGATCTTTACTATTAAAAATTATGCCTTATTTGTAGCTGGAAATTTTTCTAATTTCATTTTACAACCACTGGATATTGTTGTGCCTTCGTTTAGTAGATTAAAAAGCCTTGCCTTTGAAAAGTTAAGCAAATAGAGCTTTTTAAATCTCAAACACCAAACCTTGAATCAGTCTTCTGATGCTAATCTGAACCTTTTCCAATTTTTCTTTTTTTTAAAAACTTTCTGGAGATTTAGTCAGACTAATAGTCTCTCTAGTGATGTATTCAGAAGAGATACTATCTTTGTATTTCTTCTTATATCCATGCATACTGCAAAGTACCTCTTCTGATGGAATTCATTTGGATTTCTGTTAACTCTTAATGTGACTAATGCTGTTTAGCCTGTGGTTTTGAGTGTCAATATTATGATACAGGGTGCTTCAACAACTCTTCGAATTTGAATCACAACAAACATAGGAACTAGTAAGAAAATCATTATTAACTTGGGCAACCCAACAAAATTCTAGTTAATTAACTATCTGCAAACCGATTAGCTTTAGTTTTTTTCTCAGCTAGGTCAGGTTCCTCATAATGTCTGAGAGCACAGAACTAAGGGTTTTATCTTGCTTATCTGTATTTTTGCTTCTAGTATTAATGAGTATTCTAGAATTTACTTCATTCAGTAGCAGCATAGTTATATAAATTGGCTGCACTAGTGTGCAGAGGCAGTGGGAGCAGAGGATGGGAAATATTCTCCTGATAGCTCATCTGGTCACTCAAATGTAGAAAAATCTATTTGCAGAGAGGAAATACCCCTATGCCCCCAACCCTGCATTGTAAGGGACATAGGGAAATAGTTCTCCTTTGTAACGTAACATTGAGTAAACCAGGTGATTGTCAGCTTCCTATTTCTCCTTTGAGTGACAGGCGGCAGAAGGCAACTTGCTGGGCTAGTGGCCTGATCTCCTAAGTCAGCCGAATCAGGTACGTTCACATTCTTAGAACTCCAGAACTATCTTTTTTCAGTCTTGCCTGTAGTCAAATGATCTTCTTTGCCTATTTTCAGTGCTTCATGCCCATTTAAAGAATGGGCACTTGTGTGCTCCAGTATATTACAAACCCGATATATCTATACCAGCCAGATAACTTATAAACATGGTATAGCCAACTGCGAAGTGAATTGAAGCTGCAGCACGTACTTCTGGGAACTGGGAATTAGCATTGAAGAGACAAATGCAGGCAGATGGCCAGCTGGTTTGCTGGCTGGAGAGTGCTGCACGATTGCAACTGGGAGTTTCTGCTTAGAGCAGATAGGATCCAGCACATGGAGTTTGAGGTCTCTCTGAATGTTCATTTTAATTTAAAAGAAGATTCTTTGACCTGGGGTTGCATGGGTTTGCACTGCCTTTAAACAGTTTTTCTGCTGGGTGGAGAAGGGTTCGCAGTTACAAAATGGAACTTTGTGATAGTTTGCCAGTGGAATTTTGGTAAAGCTGTTTCTGCTTTTACTTTTGAGAAAGAAAATGAGGGGGAAAAAAAGAAAAAGCAGTAAATGCTGCATTTGCTGCAAGTGATCTGTGTTGATTAATCCTTTCCTCATGATTATATCTTTTCTCCTTTGTTTTTAGTGGAGAAATGAATGGTCAGAGTGAGAGGATTTTATTTCCGAAGTATAACCTATAACAAAGTAAAGTTATTGCAATAAAGTCACAAGGCTTCTAAAGGGAGATACTGAATTTATTAAGTCTATGGTTGAAACTGTCTTTGTAGATGGGAAATCTTTAATCAGTCGTATGGCTGTATTTTAAAAGGCTCACTTTTCAGTTCTTACTTGCCCTTAGGAATATTTTTTCCATGAGCTCAGGGATTGTCTTACCAAACTGAAAGAAAAACTAAAATATTGCCCCTCTCATAGTTCTTCAGCACTTCTCTGCTGCTTTTAATGTAAATAAAGATGACCATATTTTGTTAAGACAAGTTGACTTCATCGGTGCATGAGGAAAGACTTTATTTGACCACAATACAACTCTGTAAAATCAAGCAAGTGAAAATCATGGTGATTGCATTTCTCAAGGAATCCTCTCTCCAACTGGCAAAAATGTTGCTAAACCGTTTGCAACATTTTTGGGAGATAATCCATAAGCAAAAACATAGCGTATGCCAAATATGCTTTTAAACCATAATCAGTATTCTTACCCTTTGGAGAGTGGAAATTTCTAAGTAGTGGTAAGCTGAATGGATTGTGTTAAGTCTTGAGGGGCTGAATGCTGTGCTTATAGCAGAAGTGCATGCAGGCACAAGAGTGAGTCATCTACAATATTGACTACATTATGCCAGGCAGCCTTTCAGATTTAAAGAGTAGAAGCAGTCCTTAGATGAGGACACCTCTATTCCTTCACTTGCTGAAGGACCTAAGATAAAGCAGATTGTTGTATGAAACTCAGCCTGTTTCATTCAGCACAGTGCACTAATGAATTATGCACTTAAGAGCTATATAGCATAGTTAGTGGTGCAGCTATGAGCCATTTTGTTGAGAGGAATCTAAAGTTTAATTAGGTTGGTTGAGCAATAAAAAATAACAGACAAAGTAACCGTAAAGAGAGTTGCTGGTTTGTTCAATAAGTTAACAAATTGTAATCTGCGTGTATTTATTCTGAACCTGGTGTCCAGAAGGTGTCCAGGTGGCTTTGAGGTGGTGTGCGGCTTGTTCTGTCTCCAGGAACATTTGGTAAAATAGCCACATTCAGTGCAGTCCTTAGCCAAGACAGCAATCAGAACTTCTGGCTTTAATGTGTGGCTTACTAAACTGCATTTTGTTCATGCAGGCTCATGATGCAGGTCTGTGTGGTTTTAAGGTCTGGAAGCAGTGTTTCTTTGTGCTAGGCAGTGCATTTTTTGTGCTGTACTTAAGTTTATTTACAATTCTACAGTTTTATAGACAAAACAGTAGGAGAAAAATTCAGTTCACTGCTGAAATCTGAATGTTATGTGAGAAATCGGGATTCCTTAGGTAGCTCATCCTCTGGTTTCTTCAGGAAGTCTTTGAATGAAGGAAAGCACTAATCTTCTAATTGTGTTCAAGGTGGTAACGGGGATATTGCAGAAAGAAAGAAAAACTTTGGGCAGAAACTAAGCGGTGGTGCTTGCCAGGAGCCCAAGAGATAGTTACAGGTAGATCTGTATATAAGCAAATAACAGTGGAGATTCTGGGGTACTTATATTTTGAGTGCAAGTTGGTAGTGCTGTGTAAGATACTTCATGCTGTAGCAGCAGTATGTGGAGTGAAAAATAGACTTCTCTGTGTGATCTGAGGAATATTTAAGAATATTTAAGAGTTTGAAATTCTCTCCATACATGGTAGAACATGGTTTGCTTACCATGGATGGAGATCAATAGGAAGCAGGAACTGAAGGTACACTTGGGCTCATCTGTTCCCCATGGGGAACATGTGGGCTCAGAGGTGTGTGCAAGGATGTATCATGAAGGCCGTAACTCTTCCCTTTCTAATGGCAGTGATGAGCCATCAGAAGTCAGCCAGCAGCTAAATTTATTTATGTGTATGTGACAATCAGTTTGTGGTCCACATTATTAAAAAGCAAATGGCAAAATGGCAAATGCCTCATGAGTCCTGAGGTTGGTATGGGCTTTTATACTTTATTTTTTATATTATGTTCTGGGTAGAATGCATACTGTGACTAGATAATGGCACAGCAGCTGGTCTGTTGCACTTATATATCTATAAATTTCAGAAAGATAGTTTACCTCTTCAGTATCTGGAGGACCTGCTGCATCTTACTAGAAGAGACCTGGCAGCATTCAATGTTAGAGGCTGCCAGGTTTTGTCATGAGCTATGGGTTTCCTTGGTATGAAAGCACTAGTGGGAAAAACTCTGAAAGATTGAGCCTGAGATAGTGGACATGAGCTTGCTGTTGAATGTCTTCACAGTTTGAAGTGATATTTGTAGTTTCACAAAGAAGGCAGTCCTTTAACAGATATTTTAACATCATTTTTTGTGTCATTAGGGTATACTGGTTCAGTTTTACAGAACAGAATCCACAGAATTTATGTGGATAGGTAAAATGTTGTGTAGGAAAATGGAGACACTGAAAGAAACCTAGAGAACTGATGCTGTGGGCTGTATATTTTTCTGAAGCATCCCTCAGCAAGTGCATGTCAGTCGAGAGCTTATCTGTTTTATGTTGCTGTTATTGTGCATACTTCACTAGCTTGATATCTGCAAAATAAAAATACCAGAGTTCTGTTCTTTCTATAACACTGTTCTAAAATACACAGTAGGAGGTAAAATACTTTGTGAAGCTGTCCATTTTCAAGAAAAGCAGCCTAAATTAATTCTGATCTTTAGTTATATAATTACTTAGTCTCATCATATGATGTATCCTACTGAGTTCTGACATTAGAAGAGTTAATGAATTTTGCTTGCAGATTGCTGATTAACTTTTCCTTTTTCACAGATCTTGGACATTTTACTAATCTTACACAAAATCACTATCCATAGGCAGTATTATTTTGGTAGGAGGTATGTTGCACTGTATTTTCTGAAACTATGAGCATATAATGTAGTGTTGTCAAAGTGTAGTATTTTCAGGGTCTGGAAAGCAAAGAATAGTAAATTTGAAGTGTGAGTGAAATTGCCAAACAGCTTTTAGAAGGATGGATTTATTACTATCCTAGAGAGGCTATTTTAATGTATTTATTGGTATTCTTTTGGTTACTTACATGTGTTACTTGTATTTAATAGATTTGTAATCTATGCTGTGGTTAAAGCAGGAAAAGCTATGTCACTGAAATGTTTGTTTTGTTTTGTTTTTTTCTTAACATATTTGAAAGGCAAAAGAAAATAAGTGTTCTTTCAGCAAATTATTTTCTTACCACTAAGAAAATTTTAGAAAAAGGTTAGTATTCTAAGAAAACATTATTGTAGTCTGCATTTCATTGGATATTTACATAGATGAGAAGTTGATAATGAGAAATAGAACCGTAAACTTCTTTCTGAGACACATGGTCAACTTTCTTCAGTAATAAACTTCCTTCAGTAATTAATGTATTTTATTTAAAATAAAATAATAAATTTGTCTTTACTTCAGAATAGAAAACCAAAATCTGTACCTCTCTGGGGTAGCTGATGACCTTGATGAATCACAGATGAAGATATAACTTAATATGTGGAAGAGTCATGTCTGCCGAAAATTAGGATTTTTGTGCGTTTTCTGATGGAGAAAGTAATTATTGTGGGAATGTTTTGGAAGTCTAATTGATTTATGACTGTAAATGGTGGTATTTTGGAGGATCCAAATCTCTTGCTGTTTTACCCATTATCTGCTGTTTGCATAGCCAGCTCTTCCTTTCTTTAATGAAAGAAATAAACATGCCATTATTTTTCTGAGCTGTTCAAAGGTCAACAATCTATTTTGTATCACAAAAATAATAAATTGTAAGTAACTCACACCATTATGGCTGCCCTTCTGACATCTGCCATGAAGAGCAGAGGCTTCTGTCATGAAGCAGGAGCAGTATATGCTTAGCTCTGTTAATTTTATTGTTTATAAGAAGACCAGAATGACAAGAGTTTTAGGCATTTTTCTTATCTCCATAAAGGTTTTAAAATTTGTTGTTACATGGCCTAATCTTTTTCTAGGAGTAGTCTAAAGCAACCTTCAAACAATTTTCAGTATAGAAGGATTATATAAAGGAAGTATGCATGTAAATATAACCTAGTCTTGTTCTTGGTGTAGTCTAAGGCAATCCTCAACCCCATCTAATTATAGATGGGCCATATGAAGGAAGTACTCATTTAAATATAGCTGACAGGTTCACAGATAACTGGTAGGTGATCTAATTGTACTGCTGAGATAATATAGACCATAGCATTCATCACAGAGTCCAATAGTGTAAAGGAGAATGCCTTCTAGGAAGCAATCCGACCTTGATTTATAGAAATTAAAAAATCTGTTGCTCCCTTCAGGCGTTTTGGCAAACAGTTTCATTTTCACTGTAATTTGCCTGTACAATATTTTAATTTGGTCACATTTATCAACTTTATATGAGACATATGCCTTCTGGGATAACATTTCTGTATTTTTTTTTCTGTAAATAAGACATTGCAATTGAAACAAAATAGTGGTATGCTATGATGGTTTCTTAAAATAGGCTGCAATATGCTCTGCCTGGTAAACAGCAGAGCTCTTTCTTTGTGTTGTAGCTTCGTAGGTAAACAAAACATGCACCATATAACAGTCTAATTAACTCATACAGTTCAGTCACATGTGCGTTGGTTGAGGGATGAGGTAGTGCATCTTTTCTGATTTTTCTTTTTTCCTTTTTTTTTTTTTTTTTAGTTTGGTTATTGGATCCCAGCACAGTAGTAACACCCTACTTGGCAAGTTCTCCAATATTTATATTTGCATTGTAGAAAATCTTTGATCCTTTGCTTAGGTTTGTGGAAAATAAACTGTCATTGTTTACTAGAAGCTCCAAAGGCTGAGAGAACTCATGTGTTGGGGAACAGAACAGTTTAGGATGCTACAGAATTTAGGGCTCTAGCTGTATAAGACTGATGATAGCTCTGCACATACTTCACATTTGTTTCATTAACTTTATTTTTCTGTTTAAAATTAAGACTGTGATTGCAGAATTAGGCAACAGACATATTGCCTGGTGAACGTGAGCAGTGCTATCTGATGTCTTTTCCTAGTCTGTACTTTGCTCACCTTAGAACTTGGCAAAGATGAAGGTTGTTTTTGGTTCACTTGCTTCCGTTTTTGTAATAGAAATGGAAAAACAAAGACTTTGAACACTGTAGAGCTTGTATCAGAAGAACATCAAGAAAGAATCTTATATGTGTGGAAAGCTTAGAGGATTTGGCCTTGTCTACTCTCCATATAAAATTTCAGGACATCACTTGAAATTATTAGGGTGTTTTCTATTTGTTTCTTGAAAGACTGGAAACCTGACATGGGAAAAGAGAAGAGAGGTTTCTTGAGTTTCAAAATGTTATGAAACAGAATGGGAAGTGATTTTAAACTCCCTTGCTAATCTTTCATCTACCCATAAATATATCTTAAAGGATGCTTTCTGTAATAAATCACTATATTATGGGCGTTATTTCTGTCTTGATATTATAACATCTTTGAGCAAAATAGATGTGAGCTTGTAAAGGGATTCACGTAAGAGACTGTCTTCATACGTGAAGTCTGTAGTACGCAAATGTAATACTTACAGGCGCAGCATTCATTGCAAAGATTGTGGGAAGTAAAGACTGAGCAAAATACAAAATTATCCTGATGATACTCTTAATGTTGGTTGGCATAGGACTCAAGGGGTATTACATGCCTGACATTAGAAGCTATTGAACACCCCGCCCCCAACTTTTATTATGCCTAAATCTTTAATTCCCTAGTCAAGAAGTTGTTTTACCCTCAGACCTACTTTCTCTGACTTTAAGCACTTAGTAGGCAATTTTTGGGTAACACCTTGAAAATAAAAAGAACAAAATACAAATGTAAACGGTTGTCAAATAAATCCAGAAAAAATAAGTTGTACTAGAATCACTAGTAAACTTTATTAGCTTTCTTTTTGTACAGGGTTTGTAAATAATAAACCACTGCTGCTTCATTTATTTTTCTCTCCTATTTTGCTAAAGGGCCTCTAACCCCATTCTTTCAACTCAGGAATATATCTTCATAAATTGTGAAGTTGCTGCTATTGATCTAGCTTTTTTCTTTTTTTTGGAAAAAAAGCCCGCAAAACAAACCCAATCCAAAAAACCCCTTCAAAATTTAGACATGAGTGAAATGTAGTTATTACTGTTAAATGGCTATCAATCCTTGCCACATCATCATTGTTTCTTTTCCTAGGTGTTCAGAACCATTAAAACGCTGCCATAATAGAGTGCCACCCTAGAAGCAGCTGCCTAGGTAGAACAGTGTCTTAAAGGTACAGAAAAGTAACTGCTTTTTAGTGTGTTTTGCTTTCTCCCCTCCCACTTTTGTTGAGGTAACTTTTCTTCCAGTATTGAGCTAGGTGAAAAATTATATATAATTATTTAACAGATGGTTTACTTCAATGTTTGTTTTTTTTTTTTTTCCCTTACCACCTTAACACATACTTGTCAATAATGTTACATTTTTTCTTTTGTTTCTCAAACGTGTACTAAGTGACCAGATGTCATTGCATTGCATCTGAAACTTCTCTTACCTGGAAAAGAGTAGTTATTATTGGTTGGTTTTACATGTTATGGGTAAGACAGTATGTTTCAACTGAATTCCAGGATATTGTTAGAGCTGTGGGCTCCAAGGTAGTGAAGAATATATGTTGAAAAGTAAAGGCTTGAGACCTAGTGGATAGCAGGATGCGCATAACTGAGCAGCTGTGTTCTTAAATGGACTGGTTTAGTGTTGATGGGCTTGGATAATAAAATACTAGGATTTAGTACTGTTAGATTTAAATTAGAGTAGTGAGAAATTATATGCAATATTTGGCACAATAATAAAAATTACTGATAACAACTTAGCATGTCGTCAGCTGGCAAGTATGAGGCTGTGGATCTGGGCAGGCTTACCAGGTAGGTAAAGGGTCAGACTGGTATTTGTGTGGGAAAGCCAGAGTGTGCCGTACCTCTGAGATGAGTGAGTGCATGCATCTGTTTGCTATCAAGCACCAAGCTGGAACAGCCAGAAAGTACTGTAAGGGGGAGGGTAAGAGGGCCTGACAACTGGTCAGATGTGTTGGATGGATAGAGGGGTCATGCGGTACTTGAGGGATCCGCTAGAGTGCATGTGTGTGTGAATCAAGAGTGTTGAGTGTGTGCTGTCCATAGTGAGCTTCAGTCTCTACTGGCCAAAGAGAGGAGGTGACTTGGCTGTCTGTGCTTGTGTTTATGTCAGTCCTGCATGTAGGTGAGGTTGAAGACAGCACCTTCTTTGTGGCAGCCTGCACAGCTGGCTTTGATGGTGTAGTGTGTGTGTGTGTTTGGGATACATGCTTAGCATCACTGCTGGTTGAACTTGCAAAGGAGAAAGCAGCAGCTGTGTCCCTTGATCTGGGATGCAGATCTCTGGGCTGGACTCCAGGGGTTGGCAGGAGAGTTACTGGGCCCCAAAGCTGCTGGAGGCAGTAGCCACTTCTGAAATTGCTTAACAAAGTGTCATCAGAA
>NW_009915016.1:227454-244331 GCF_000696875.1 Nestor notabilis | reverse complement strand
CCTGCTGATTTTTGTTTTTCTTCACAAAAAGCAATTACATTGGGGATTAATGTGCTTTTTCATCAAACATTGTTACTCTTTAGAATTTTATGCTATCATATAGCCGTAAATATAAGAAAAATCCCTAAAGATCTGTTAAAAATAAAGTATCTTTGATGAAAACACAGTAAAGTAACTACAGAACAAACTAGGAAAAAAACACCAACCCACGAAAAACTTAATATTGTTGTGAATAAAAATCAAGGTCAAGTTTATCTTGGAGCAAACAGAGTGCATATTAATTAAAGATAAAATTTCCACAAGCTGAAATAATCTTTCAGCAAACATCTGACATAAAGTTACTGTAATCTACTGAGTCACTGCCTGTTCCTATTACATGTGTATGAAAAAGTCATGGGGTACTTCATCCAAGTGGAAAACGGTGCAACTGGTTCAGTAGTTGTGCAATATGTAGAGCTCATGTGACATTCCATTGAAGTTTAGAAGACTTGGTCAACATGCAGGTTTTCTGTTTCTTTTTTTTTGTTTGTTTGTTATTTTTTTGTTTGATTTTTTTTTTTTTTTTTTGTTAGGTGAATTATAGCATGGGAATCTACCTTAGTAAATAATCAGTGACAATTTTCAAACATTCTTGTGTATATATAAGTTATATAAATTCTAACTGGCTGTGCAAAAAGAAAGCAAAATTCTTGTTAAGAGCAGCTATTTCACATGTCAGATATTAGACATGATTTTAGGTAGCTGTTATGAAAGATACCAAAAAGTTTATATTACAGAGAACAGTAACATTTGTTTTCATCCTTGCCGTACTGTGCCTTAGCATTGATAATTGCTAGTGAGGTTTAACTTTCTCTTCATATTGTAGAATCACTGTATGGCTTTCTTTGGTGCACTTACTGCCTTTTGTGATTCTGTGGTCAGGCTTTTTCTGTAGATATCACAATTCTCCTGAATCTTGAATGGCCCATGTTGGCAGGGATCTCTGGAGACTGACTAGTCCTGCCTTGTCTGCTGAAGCAAGGCCACCCAGAGCCAGTTGCCCAGGACCAACTGGAGAAGGCTTGGCAAAAACTTATATTGAAGTTATTTTTCTGAAGCTGTTCTAAACTGATTTTACTGTCCTGCTATGGAGGAGTCATGTAGTCCAGTATCCCAGTTGTGATACTGAGTGATGTAAAAATCTTCACGGTTGTGTGCAAGAATACCTAAAGTAGCTAGAAATGTAAATATCCTGGGTAAGTTAGCCATACAGAACCCTATCTTGAGCTACAGTAACTAAAAGCTGGCATAAGACTTGAATAATTTAACTCTTTTCTACCCCAAAAAATACTTCTTTCTATTACATTTATATATTTTCAAAAGTGCATGTCCAATCCCTTTCGAAATCTTTTTTATGTTCCTTTCTCAAGTGTAGTGCTTTAATTGCTTCAATTTCCTTTTGATGTTTTTATCTGTCTTTTTTCTTTTAGGAGATAAGAACAGAATGTTCTGCATGTTATTGTTTCTATGCTGTACTTCCTTATTTTGTCGTGTGTCCTCTTACTGTTCTTCTTTGTAAGATAAAAAAAAAAAACCACACCTCCTAGGTTTTTCAGTTTCCTTTCATGTGAGACTTTTTTCATCTCCTTAATCATCGTTGCTATCCTGCTTCACCCTGTATCTGGTATTCTTCCATAAATTGAGTGGTAATTTTCTTCAGCTACTGCAGTGAACCAGAGTTTCAGCTACATTTACATACCTCAGCAAAACAGCAACAACAGTCATTATGGAAACTGTGTCTACCATACAAGGTCAGTTTTAACTGATGCTTCTATTTAGGATAATCAACTCTGCCTTTGTAGAAGTAAATGGAGGCTAGAGAACATTCAGTAATGAAGCTGAACTATCATGTAAATAGTTCAGGACCTCATCCTGCGTAAGTGTCATATACATTCATTGTTTATTGAAGTTAATAGGTATTGAGGCCATTCACTGGCACTTTAAAACAGGGGAAGCTTATTTCACGTTAATCTATATTTACACTTTGTTTTAGCTTTAATATTAAAGCACTTTAAAGGAAGAACTAGTAACCATAACAACTACAATTTGCCACGTTTCAGCTTTTTTATTTCTGTGTGCAGTGTAATAGCTTTAGTTTTTCAGTGATTGAGCACATTTGATTTAATGCTCTCTTTATGCTTATCTGTGTAGCGAGAACAAGAACTAGTTTTGATCTTGTACCTCAAATGTACAATTCCAAACTGCTGGAATTTCAGACTGACAGGTATTACTAAAAATATTTGAATGGATGAAGAAAAAATTGGGAGAGTATGAGAAAGTCAAACAAAAAGACCAAAATCTACTACAAAATGAAATACCTATTGTGATCACTGATGCAGATTGATCTTCATTAAAATCAGCATTTTTATTAATGCACAAGGAGTAACTTCAAAATGTAGCTATATGGAATACTCTTTTAGTAATGAAAATGTGTTTGAACAAACTTTCTTAGAGTTAAAAGTGGCTAATTTAAAAAAAACCTGCATACAAATGAAAAGACACACACTAGTTAGAATTAAGGAGCAAGGACAGTTAAGGTAAAAGGACAGAATACTTGCAAATGCTACACCAGCTGTTTACAGACATGTTATGAAATGGTTTGGAATGAATTATAGATAGAAATGTAATCAATGTTTAAATAGTTTGACATGTATATGTGTATGCCTTACAATATAGTGTATGTAATATGCATAAACATAATTTAGATGTAGTAAATATTTAATAGCATAGATACTATGCATATACTCTGAAATATGTAAATACTAATAAATGTAGATATAATAGAGTCAAAGAGTGAGCAAATACTAGTATTAAACAACAGAGAAAAAATACTAGATAAAACAATGTAACAACAAAAAAAGTAATGTTCAAATGCTGTTTGTTATTACACATAAAATTTTAATAAAGCAGAAAGGATAAAAGTTAATTCAGGCTTTTGCAAATACACTACAACCAGAAAGTGTACCAGAGACTTTTGAGAAGCCAGGTAGTGATAAACATAGAAAAGCCACTTAAAAAATATAAAAGCAGCATCAGCTCCTTAAGGAGTGTGAATTTTCTATAGTGTGCAGTTCTCAGCTTATCCTTCAGCACTGTGGGTATTAAAAGCAAATGGTGCCTATATTGGATTCATTTTTGTCAAAACTAGAACAATTTTTAAAATTTATATTTTTTCACATTACATCTTCTAATAATGGTTTTAATTACTGGGGTGGGAGATAATAGGAAGTAAATAATACATAAGAAATAGAATACCTCAGAAACAGTTAATATAAAAATATTCAAATATTGAGTACTTACCTGAGTGTGAATCAACTTCGTATTCAGAATTAGTGTGAAATAAGGAATAATAGTAACAGTTTTCCTTATTTTAAGATACACTTTTATCCTATAAGCTGGACCAAAGAACTTCATGCTGGTAGAGTAGATAATTTGTAAACCAGAATTACATGCTTTTAAGTACTCAATAGAAAATTAACTTTGTGACCTTAGAGTCATGACATGCTTGACTTCCATCAACAGGAAGATACAGGACATTGTGCGTTCTGCCGACTGTCATCTGGTTTGAAGTATCTAATGGCTGATGGAATAAAGAAAATTTAAATAGATAATTAAAGCATTTGATTTTTTACCAACTAATTGACTGGAATAATTATCACACTGAGCTTTCTTATGTAGTGTCTTCTCTGCATGTACTTTAATCACATGGTTGTATTCAGCTGGCTATGATTTCCTAAAGAACAGTTCATAATATTAAAGTGCAATTAATTAGAGATGGAAGGTAATCTTGTTAAGCTCAGCCTAAGGATGCGCTTTGATTTTAGAGGATTGACTTCTTATCTGAATTTGACAATTGGATTATTTAAATTTATATTGACTTTCATCAAACTTTAAATATGTGGCTCATAATTTAACTTATAGTTGCACCAACATGTTAAAACAGATTTGCTAAGATGATAAACTCATTGCACATTCTAACAACGACCTGTGAGTTAGTGATGGGGAAGATGTAAGAATCTGAGGTGGCTATGTAACTTCCTTTTGTGCTTGGCTGAATAATTCTAAAGCAAGCTTGGCAGAAGCAGGAACAGAAGCACTCAGTGGTATGTAATTTAAAATTTGTTTACCAGAAAAGATGGATATACTGGGTGAATTTTGATTTCTTCTCCAAGGCTTCTCTTTTATGGCTGTTTTGCTGCAGTCTAACACAGACCAGGGCCCTAGCCCTTCTGGTCCAGTGTTGACCAGCATTGTGGGCCCAGGAAACAGGACATTGACTCCAGCTGCTCAGCGTGTTTAGGTCCTGGCTGGTGGCATGGCCCTAAGTGTAGTGCTTGCACCTCTGATGCAGCTTTTTGCAGAATCTTGGGCATGGAAAGAGGGCAGTTGTTTTAACTATGTATTGCAGTCTGAAGTAGACTGTTGGCAATGGCTTGGCTGGTGGTGTGACATCAGACTAGTCTTGTTGACATTCTCCACAGTGAAGGTCAATGGTTTTCAGATGTTTTTGAACATGTTCTGGTCTCCCACCCCAAATGTTGCACAGAAGTGAGGGGTTAGCAACACTTTCATGGCGAAGTTGATCTATTGCTTAATTGCTTTTCCAACTTGTACTGAATTAGTTTAGAGAGTCAGAACTGGTCAGAGGTAGTAAAGGTCTTGCATACCCGGGGTTTTACTCCATGACATGCATCCGTGGCACCTGATGGTAATGGCAAATAATTAGACCTAAAGGGCTCTTATGTTCTTTGCGTCATTATATAAGACTTCTAGCTCATGCATATGGGCTGCATATATGGTAGCAGCTGTGGGAAAAGCATCTTTGGGGCAGAGATTTGGTGACATAAATGGAAGTTGCCTTACTAGTTTTTGGATAGCATCTGCTAGTTCAAGTCTGATGCAAATATTGAGAGGCTCACTGTCAAAGCGCAAAGAAAAGAGTATACATATGGGAACCTGACATAATGCTTATGTCCTCCTATTCATCATGCGTATCTGTGGATCTCATCTTTGCTCAACAGGCATGTACATTCATATTCGCAGAGTGTTGAGTCCATAAAGACAAAAGAAAAATACCTTCTAGTGGATAAATTACACCTTTTCATGAAAACTAAAATTTTCTGAGGAATGAACATGTTCCTGCATGTTTTCAAGTTTTGTTTTTTTTTTTTTTTTTCTGTAGGTGTACTTAGTTCTGGTTAAGTAAACTGCCATAGTATTTCATCAGAAGCCTTTGCCAGGAGTGACAAAAGTACCGTATTACCTAAAGAATAGTAAGTTGGTGAGGCTGTTCTATAGTGAGACCATTACAACAAATTTTAGCTCACTTGCTTGACTGTCATACTGGTTGAAATTTCCTGCCTTCAGTTTTCACTTATGATTCTAGTGCTTGTCTCATCTGTCATTCAGCCAATTAAATTCACATTGAGAAAAAACATTGTGAGGGAAGAGAGTGTCATTCTAATGAGCTCCTATTATTGTTTACGTTCTTGTACGCTAAGTGGGATTTCAAGAAAGTATCAGAACCTGACAGCAGAAGGAAAGCATTCTTGTTAGTGAAAACTAAGATGAAGACGCTGTCTTTCTGAGGTGCTTGGATTTATCTTCAAAAGCTGTGAATTTAGGATCTCCTTTATATTCAACTCTAATTGCCAAATCTGTTATTTGTGTTGACATTTTGAATGAATGTAGTCAAATCAGTATGTCTCAGTGGAGGTGAATTTTTAGAAGTAAATGATTTGTACAGGGTGTGAGAATGATTGTTTTAGGCTTGATTCAATATAAACTGCTTAGTGAGAGTTACACTATTCATTTCAATTATGCTATTCATTTAAAGCTGTGTATTTAAATTAAGATTATTACTTTCTAAATGAAGAGTTAAAAATCATTGACTCTTGTAAATTGCTGCAACAATTACAAGTGACAAATTTATGTCATATTCCATAAACAATACCATCTTTTACTTATGTGATAGCAACCCCATTGGCTGACAAGTTGGAGATGGGACCAGTTTTAGAAAGAAGCTGCTGTTGCTTTTATTAAAAAGCTATGTTTCTGCTGACAAGAACTTCAGCAATTCACGTCTCTGCTGAATGGCAATCTCCAACAGAGTCCTGGGTAGAAATATTTTCTCATGCTATTTTAACTTTGAAGATTTCAAATTCTTTTTTTGCTTTTGCAGTGAAGCAAAACCAAACTTTTTGAAAGAGAGTATAAAGTATTCAGAGACTATAAAGTAGTAAGGCTTAGAAAAGAAGAAAGGTAAAAACTTTCCGAATAGTTTGTTGGAAACATGCCTTACCTGATGTTCTGTACCTTGAACTGCCATAAATATGTGTAAATGCTCTAATCCACAGCAGAAGACCATTCTTGGATAGATGTCTCTGCTGGAGAGAGATTCCTGTTATATTAAACACATGGATGTTTATGTGATAGACTTGGAATCTCTCTTTTTCAAATTTACAGTAAAGTGTCATGAGTAGAAGATACCTGTTTGTTCGAAAAGGGTCTTCTGTAACAGAAACTACACTCTTCAACTGAGCAGCCTTTTTCTACATATTGGTGCTTACTAACAGAAAGCACTATAGCCTACATTTGTATATGCATGTGTATGCATCCAACCATTAGTGTTTCTGGTATTACAGTATGTTGTTTCATACAGCAGAAGAAAAGGCATTTTGTGCACAAGCTCATTGCTAAGTTGCTTTTTCTTTCTTTTAAAACCAGGGTGTTTTTTTTTTCTTTTTAAAACAGAACAAACTTAAAAGCTAATGTAGTATTCACAAGTGCATGAAAGTCCTAAATACTTCCTTTTTTCTTGCTATGAAACTGTTTATGTCCACAACAATTTGTAGAGTTTCAAACTTCTGTGCTTAACTTTGTCTCAAATAATTTAAGAGAAATGCCCAACTCACTGTACTTCCACTGACCCAAAGGAGCCTACAATTCTAGTGAAAGTCATGATATTACTGGTGGACATAAACTCTAATCCACATCTATTGAACCTCAGTCAAGAGATAATCTATGGCTCTTTTTTTTTTGTTGTACAGAAAGTAGAAAAAGGAGATCATATTGGTCCTTCTGAGTTTGTTTATTTTTTTTTATAAAATCTATAGCTATGTTCTTTGTCAGGTGGATTGTAAGAAGCACATGCATATATGTAATCATATAATTTTGCAAGACATACCGTAAATATTATAACTAAGAGGGCATTCAACAACTGACAGCAAGTAGTAGATTGGAAGGCAAGTAGCAGGTCCTTTAGATTCTATAGAATGTTCCCATTACAGATGGGTACCCAACTATTCTCTTGACTGACCATCTGTGAGATAGTACTAAACCAAGGAAAATTAAATCAAAACCAAACTAAACCACCCAGACAAGCACCCCAAGCCCTACAGTACCAGAAAGAGGAGGAGAATAAATTTTATTGTTTTCTCAAATGAAATTAAAAACCAGTTTAAGAGTGTTCATTTCACTTTTGGCCATTTCTTCCTCAAGTATTAACACTTTTCGCAGGCCATCTCTACAGAAGTAAGAGGCTTAAGTATTTCCGGTATGAGATCTTTCTAGACTTTATAATAAAGGAAACAGTATAGAGTTTACGATTTTCCCTCTCTTTACCCCAAATGGAAATAAAATAATACAGTTGTAGAAATACAATCCATATTAAAATCTTGTCTAGTTACAATATACTATTTAATCTGCTATAAAATTTAACTTAAAGACACAAATACAGGCAAATCTGCATGTGCTTGCAAAATTTCAAA
Organism: Nestor notabilis; assembly: GCF_000696875.1. Classification (NCBI taxonomy): domain Eukaryota; kingdom Metazoa; phylum Chordata; class Aves; order Psittaciformes; family Psittacidae; genus Nestor; species Nestor notabilis. Next base: position 236,523 of record NW_009915016.1, on the reverse strand, counting down.
GGAACAATGATACACTTTGTAAAGAACTAATGTTACAGTAGACCCATCCTCAAAATAAGGTAGCTTGTGCATAAGAATACACAAATGTATTGGGTTTGTGTGTCAAGTTTTTGGTACCAGGAGGCTATAGGGGTGGCTTCTGTGAGAAGCTGCTGGAAGCTTTTCCCATGTCCTGTAAAGCCCGTCAGCCACAGTGGTAGAACCTCTGAGATAATGTATTTAGGAAGAGGGAAAGGTTACTGTGGAACAGCAGCTGCAGCCAGGGAGAGGAATGAGACTGTGACAGAGAAACAGCTCTGCAGACACTAAAGTCAGTGCAGAAGGAGGGGAGGAGGCGTTCCAGGCACCAGAGCAGAGATTCCCCTGGAGCCCATGGTGCAGCTCATGGTGAGGCAGGCTGTGCTCTGCAGCCCATGGAGGTCTATGGTGGAGCAGGAATCCACCTGCAGCCCATAGAGGTCCATGCCGGAGCAGGGGGATGCCCGAAAGAGGCTGTGACCCTGTGGGAAGCCAGTGTTGGAGCAGGTTTGCTGGCAGGGCCCACTGTGGGGACCCATGCTGGATCAGTCTTTTCCTGAAGGACTGCACCCATGGAAGAGACCCACACTGGAGTAGTTTATGAAGGACATGAGCTTGTGGAAAGGGCTCATGTTGAAGTTAGTGGAGGACTGTCTCCTGTGGAAGGGACCCTACACTGGAGCAGGGGGAGTGTGAGGAGTCCTTCCCCTCAGGAGGAAGGAGCGGCAGAGACAATGTGAAATGAACTGACCATGGCTACCATTCACCATCACCCTGCACCACTGGAGGGGAGGAGGTAGAGAAATAGGGAGTAAAGTTAAGCCCAGGAAGAAGGGAGGGGTGGGGGAAAGTGTTTTAAGATTTAATTTTTATTTCTCTTTATTCTACTCTGACTTGATTGGTAATAAATTAATTTTCCCAAAGTCGAGTCTGCTTTGACCATGATGGTAAATGGTGAGGGATCTTTCCTACCTCAACCTTGCAGCCTTGACTTAACAAACCTTCTGTTACCTTTTCTCTCCCCTGTCCAGTTGGGGATGGGAGTTATTGAGCAGCTTTGGTGGGCAGCTGGTGTCCAGCCAGGGTCAACTTACCACAACAGACTATAAATGAAGGTTCATTTGCAGCATGACCTTGGATAAATACAGAATGACAGCAGAAGATGAGCCTTCTGGAAACATCAAGTATTGTTTAAAAGAGCCTTAAAATTGTCAGTGAGGAAAATCTCCATGTATAGTTTCCCTAACTGTCAACTTTTTAATTTAATATGTAGTTTAACAGCAATTGTGTGTTTAAATGACCCAGTTTCCACTGAGTGTTTCAATTAACTCATGCACAAGGCGATGCTGAAAGGGATGCATTTTTTAATAAATGCATATTTGTATGCTCTTATGAATTTATATTTGCCCCCTAACTATTACAACAACCATAAAATCTTCAAGTTTACTAATCGTTCATGAAATGCACAATCCTCTATCAGATATTCTGTTCTTTGCTATATCGTTTTTTTTTTTAAGAAATTATAATTTCATCTATATAAAGGCACAGAGATGAAAATGTGCATCTGAAGGCAGGCAAAAGCTTTCTCAAATGAATCTGTGAAGAAATATCTGTGAGCCATATAAAGAATGTGATCAATAGGAAACAGAAGAGAAGCATGAAAAGAAAGATAAAATTGGGGATGAAGGGTCTAGCCTGGGAGCAGGGAGCATAGTTAAGGATTGCTTTGGTATGCATCAGAAACACAGGATCAGTAAGGCCATTGCTTAAACTGAAAATAAAAATTACTTGTGTAAATGTGCGTTATTATTCTGGGCCTCTGTGATTATGTGGTTTTGACTTTTTTCTGCTGTTGTTCAGTTCTGCCTTGCTTATTTTTTTCTTGTACAACTCATCAATCTGTTTGTTTTGTTTTTTTTTGGTTTTGATTTTTCTTTCTTTTTCCCTGGAAAGCCATTTTCTACAGCCTAAACCTACGTGTCTACCTATATACATTTATCTATACTATTTTATAGAAATTTGAAATATGATAACTGTGCATGGGGAAAAAAGCCCTGATAATTCAGTCTGTTACAGTTCCATGTATCAGGAAATGAGATAGCTTAGAGACAGGATACAAGACAGATGTTGATAGGAGTTAAATTGTAGAGAGGCATAAATTCATGCAGTCTCAGACTATCATCTGAGCTTTCCCATTTTATAAGAGACTTACTGAACTTAGAGGACAGCAGTGACTGCTGATGCTCTCAGTTCTCCTTAATGATTCATGTTAGGTGGATTGTATTGTTTAAAGGCGTGTAAACTGACAAAAGTCAGCTGTAGGCCATGGTTCAGCCTTTCTCACCCAAGAAGCTGTGAAACCTTGAACTGAATGCTAAGTCATGGAAAAAGCCATTGCATGCCAATCATACTGTAATCATAATGGTGAAGAGAATGCAACCACTTCTATGAGATATATTTTGACTGAAAAGAACCTGCTAAGAGGTCAAAAATGCTACTTGTGAGGTGCAGGAACAAGTGAACTATGTGGTTTTTTTTCTTCCCAAGATTGAAATAGTACATTAAATTTCTTCTTTGTTTTTTATAATGGCTTGCTCTTAAGAGGTCAGAAAGGAGAACCCACATCCTTCTATGGTTTTAAAACTTTTTTTTTTTTTTTTTGGCAGAGATTGGTCTTTTGTATTTTTTTATATATTCAAGACTCTAGGAAATGGATGCGAAAAAATAATGAAACAAAGGCTGCAGGTCAGAATGAGAAAAAGTGTACCAATTCAGAGCAGATCAGTCTAGAAAATCACAAGGTTGCTCTTTACAGGCAGTCAGGGCAGATGGAAAGACTGTGTCGCTCTAACAGCAATCTGGTGAAACGATGGCATCTGAATTTGACAGAAAACATCTGTGTGGTTCCCTGAAAGACAGCAGGAACTGGAAAAGGGGCATCTTCTGTACCAAAAGCTCTTTCCATCTATGCAGATAACAGGTCAACTTTACAGTGGCTTTGGGTGATTGCTTACGTTAACGAGGAGTTGTCTGAAACCTCCTTTTCAAGTACTACATCAATATATTTGTGTTGAATCATGTCCAAAAGTAAGATACTACTTTGTATTGGTCTTGTAAAACATAATTTTCTTCAGTGTATCCAACAAGTGAAACAAGAAATTATTTAAAGGGACAGAGCTGGTCTTAGAAAACTTCTGATGACAGACTAGATATGAATATTTTCAAATGATCCTCTGAGGAAATATCTTTTGAAAGGTTACAGGATATGTCAAACTGTTGAACTCAGTACTGTAAACTGCTGTTGATATTAGAGTTTATTCACCACATTTTATATAATGAACATATTTGTAGAGGCATTGAGGAGGAAGGGGGCCTTGTACACCTATAGAAACCACCAGAATGAACAAGATCGTTCTGTCTCTTTTGCTTACACGTGCATGTTAACTTTTCTTAGGGGGAATGAGGCAGATTAATTTGTCTTAAAGTGATCAACAACACTTTTCTAATTCCTTCTCAGTCTGCAAAGAAAAAAAGAAAATCCTTTACTCAGAACGATGATAGAGGGAAACAAGAGAGGAAGAGCATCTCTTATTCTGGGTCCATTCTTTAATGGATCAGTCACTCTGCATTTTCTATCAGGTTTCATAGTGTGGCAGATTTAGCCTTTAATAGATAACTAAGAAATTATTATCTTAGAAGAACAGGAGTGTTTTACATTTAGGAATGACTGATCTTTGAGGAATAATTCAGCTAGTGGTACTGGACAGAAACTACTTAAGCTTTTCAGAGTTGGTGTCCCCCCCAGTTTAAATCTCTCCCTTTTCTATTAAAAGAATATTATGGTTCTTTTAAATAAATGAGAAAATAAGTGAGTAAGGGAAATATGAGGAAGTTAAGTATGGTTCGTTGCACTAGATTGAACTCTTTTCTGACTTAGCTTTTATAATTGAGTGGCATTTTGTAGTTATTATGTTTTTATTATTGTGTTCATATTATACAAAATGTAATTTTTAAACAGAATTTTTGAGTGTTAAATGAATATTTAATTTAAAAGATTGCTGCTAGAATGTCATGTGCATTAGATTTAGCAGTTCCAGCTATGGAAGCAGAATATCTGAGGTACTAAAGCTCAAGAGCAAGTGTAAATAAGAGGACCCTTAACCTAACTAGCCAACCTGTCAGAAAAGTGGCTGCAATGCAGAATCTCTTAACATTAGATAGTTGCCCTTGAAAATGTTTTTGAAATATTAAAGCATGTATATGAGCAACTATGGGAATTACTGAAGCAGAGGATAAAAACCAGTAAACAGTGCAGTTGTGTTTTTTTTTTTTTTTTAAAAAAATGATTTTATTCTTTCCCCTCTAAGTCCATGGGGTAAATCTGAAGTTCTTTTTTTCAACAAAAGGCAGTCCCTGCAAGAATAGAGGGAAGAGGATTTTCTCTGCTTCAAAAGGTTTTCTAATGTTTTCCCAAGTTAACAGTTAAAAGTGCTTCTTCGAGGCTCGAGGAGAATGTTAAAATTGGAAAGACTGAACATCTGTCGCTTGTTCTAGAACCTGAAATTTAACCCAATGGACTAAAGGCACCATAACTCGCTTCTCTGGTATAAATATGCCAACAGCTCAAGAGGGTCAAACTTTTTAATTAGTCTAGTTACTCCAGAAGTTCCACTGGCTTTTAGTCAGAGGTCAGCTGTGAAAGTGTGCTTTAAGTGCTACATTTGCACTTCAAAATTACTAAATCACCTTTAAATGCATAGTTCATACATATAATACAGCAGAAAGTAAATAGAAATTGAGCTGTTAGGATAAAGCAAATTTGTCAAGCATCAGCTCTCAGAAAATTTATAAACCAGACATTACAGGTTATATTATGCTGTATGGAGCAGAAAGAAATGTAAAAAATCAAAGTGAGTGATAGTATTTGACAATTATCAAGAAACACAGTTTTAGTAGGCAGTGATCAATAGAGGATACATTCAGTTGGCTGGGGATGTTTATTAACTGAGTCTAAAAATTCCACACATACATTTTACCTAAGATGAAATTACACTTCTGCTGTCATTTGTGTACATAGAGCACCATCCTGAAAACAGTGCTGGTAGGAAATCACGTCTCAGAGGAGCTTTGTTCTCTTTTGTTTAATCTGTTTTTGCTAAAATAAGGAAAACGTTTACAGCACTTTTCAGTCTACAGAAAATTACTTTATGTGCTCATTAGTCATTTAGAAAGGCACGCTCAAGCATAAGTAAGCTCTTACCTGAATAGGGAGACATCTCCAATGGTCATCCAAGACAGAATTTAAAAAAACCCAAACGGCAATATAAAGGTGAAAAATGTCCTGGACAGGGGTGGTGTATTAGGACAACTGCTTCATAATTGAAGCAAAATAAGAAAGAGAACTATGGAATCAGTATTTTTTTTTTTCCAGAAGTAGTTTTAAATGTGTTAAATGTACTGAAAGTGTGTAAGCATATAAATCGGTAAAAGACTCCTTGCATTTCCATGTATTTTGGGGTAAAACTAAGTTATATTATTGTAACTGAAATGTATAAAATTCTGGAGTTCACATTGGTTGTGAAGTTGTTGCTTTGCATCACAGCCAGTGAAAGTTTCAGTAGCTCTGTATGGTTTTCATATATAAACCGAGAATATTAGGATAAAAATCATATTAATTATCTCACAGGGAACTCATACTGCAGGACTAAGAAAATACAATATCAAACACATCAATTTCATGATTAAAGCCAGCAATAAAATGCAGCTAAACATGGATAAGCTAAAATTAGGAATCTCCTTATAAGGAAAACGGAATACCTAAGAAAAATTTAAATGTAAAGCACGTAAAATGCAAAGAACTTTGATACAATTTGGCTTATTATCAGAATAACATAAAGACATGAAAACAGACATGATTTAGGAAAAATAATCACATTCAACATAGGTATCAGAAGCACCTTTTTTTCATTCAGAGTATGATAAATGTGTGAAATAGGCTGTCAGGCATAGTTGCTCAGGCAAAAACACAGGGGTCATATGAGAAAAATGAGATGCCTTCCACACAGGAGTGGAGTACTAAGAATGGATGAACTTGGACAGGCTGAATAACCTCTCTGATTTCCTGATGCAATGTTATGTTATCATCTCACTTGTCTTTTCTGCAGTTTAATTGAAAAAGCCATTCTGGTTGCAGCTTTGTAACATTGTCAGAGGACTTCTTAATTCTGGTCTGGAATTTGCATTCTGATAATGTGTTTTGAAGACTGAATAGTAGTGTAACGTTAAGCAATGTAATCTTTTCAGCCTTACTCCTTGAAGTATTCAAGTGAATTAGTATTGTGTGAGGATGTCAGGCCAATCTAGTTTACGGTTAAGGGTCATTTAATTGGTATTCTTTGTGTTCTAGTGTGTCTTTTTGGTAGAAAACTTGAGTGCAGAAGAGTGAGGTTTTTAGCTGAACTGTGATGGAAGAAAATGCTGATATTAAGTTACAGTGGCTTTTGGAACTTTTCTTATCCTTTCAAGAGTGATCCTTTTTTAACCACAAGGGCTTCACGACCTTGCAATCACTACTAATTCCAAGCGGGTTTTAATACTTTACAGAAAAAAAAAATAAAATAAGATGATGATCTAGATTATAATCAACTTTGTATGATAGAATAGCATTTCATAGGACCAAAGTAGGGCAGGGAGGGTACCAGCAGATACTCTACTGGTATGGACAGGGCTGCCATTTAGGGCAACCTAGATGGTATGAAGGAGCAGGCCACCAGCAGCCTTCTAAAATTCAACCAGTAACACAAGCTGGAGCCTGATTGGCTGGAGACCAGATCTGCTGAGAAGGACCTGGGGAGGCTGGTAGCTGGCAAGCTGCAGTGTGCCCTGGCAGCAAGACAGGCTGAGAGCAATCAGGTGTGTACTAACTTAGCTTAGCTTCTCATCAGCTATCTCCTCATCAGCTCTTGTGAGACCACATTGAGTATCCTGCATCCAGTTTTGGGCCCTCCGATAGAGGAAATACATGAATTATCTAGAGTGAATTTTTAACAGGGCCTCCAAGCTGATCAGGGGCTAGATACTTGTCCTGTGGGAGAGGCTGAGGCATCTGGGCTTGTTCAGTTTGGAGAAGAGATGGATTTTGGGGGACATAACAACAGCCTGCCGTAGCTACCAAGAGGTCACTGAGAAGGTAGAGCCAACCCCCTCAGAGAGGTCCATGGTGGGAGGTTAAGAGTCAGCAGCCAGAAATGGAAACGAGAGGGTTGATCTGGGTGTAACAAAAAACCGCAGGACTTCCTTTTGTTGCAGTACTTAGTACCTTTGCTTCAGACCCTCTGTGGAAGATGCTCTGAGTTCAGAAGGCTTTTGTCTTTGAGTGTTAATTACCTCTGACACTTGTACTTAGGAACAATATTGATCGTGGTTTTCCCCAAATCACTTTTGAAAGGAGGCCTTTTGTAACTTTGTAACATGTGAAATTGCGTGTTGTTTTCTCCTTCATTTCTTGCTTCTTCAGTTCTTTGAGATTCTGGCATCTCTGTAATGGGTGTCTTTTTGAGGATATTTTCATTTAGTTCATATTTTCACTAGTAATATTTAAATAAAGATTTAATTCTTTAAGTACTAAAAATGTCGCGTATGACGGTGAATAGCAAAGAGGGATTTAATGCAATTAAGAAATGTTTTTGTAATGGTGTGTTGTAACTGCAGCTGCTTTCAGAGTGCATGCAGTATCTCTTCCATGCTTTCACACCTGTGACCAGCTGTTCAACTTGTGTATATTTTTCTACATTTATTTCAATCCAATTTCTTCTGATACATCCTTGATACAGATTTTTTTTAAGAACATAAATACTATGCAGTGGATCAGCTGAGCAGTTTAAAGGTCACATTTTCATCTTTTGTAATAAAAATATAAGAAAAACAAACAGTAAAGAAGCTCTGCATAAAATGTTTGGGTTCTGAGTATTTCAAAGAATTTGGTTCTTTCAAATCTGGGAATTAAATTTACAAAGTCTGTAATTCTAGACTTCAAATAATACTATTTAAAATCCTAAGCCACTTCTGTGTAAGGCAGTTCTGGAACTGAAGTGGCAAGTAAGAGTATGTTACGAAGATTTTGAAGCTGGCTGTTAACGAGCTAGAGCTTACACTAGGAACAGGATTGCTGCATCACAACTAATAGACAGTTTGCAGAGTTGAAGAAATGCATCTGCATGGTTCTGTGCTGAGCTGTGCAGAAATAACAGCTTAGAAATCATTGCACTGTAGCCCATATCCTAATTCAGATATGTAGTCATCTTAACTGAAATTTCTTACATATAAAAATTTCCTTTAACTTGACTGTGCCAGAGAAACACACAGTTACTTTAGTGTACTAAATGGCCAAACAGTGTTATAAAATGGATGTACTGATAGAATTCTGTCTGTACAATATCCTGTATTACATGAAAAGTAGGAGAGGAATGGAAGTTTTACTAAATCTTCAATGTCAAATTAATTTTAATCTCTGCTTGGCCTAGGATGATTCATTTAGTGAATGTATTGACATGTTTTCACAAGACCTTCAAAATGAAGACAGTGTTTTGAAAAGAGTTACTTAGTGCAAATTAAATATAAACACAAAATGATACAGGGTTATGCACAAAATTTACTTTGTTCCATTGTCAGTTTAGTAACGCTGTCAAGCACAGTGCTATGGGCAGCAAGCCTTTATGCCAAGCTGCAGGTGGCCTGAGCCATGGTTTTGTAACTTCTCAGGATTTCATTCCTAAAAAAGCTGTAATTTTAATCTAATCATGAATCAGGTACATTGACAGTTCGTAGTAGTATAAAACCTCTAACAAGCAAGATGCAGAGATTTAAAAACTACTAACCAACCAAAACATCCCCATGCTGAAGAAAAGGCAGTGTAGTTCTTAAGGTGAAGTGAACTTTCTGAGCTGAATCCCAGGTGATAGTACAGAGTTGGCCTTAGTGATCTTGCCTTGTGGTAAACTGAAGCATTTCCTCATGACTAACTTACACTTCATTATAGTTACCCTGAGGTAA